>NC_133297.1:20284197-20313808 GCF_005239225.2 Populus alba | reverse complement strand
ATTGAAGGAACAACGAAGAAGTCCGAAGCTGTCCTGCAGCCCAGATACTATTTAGTGTTCAGCCCAATATCTTGAGTTCTAGAAGTCCAAATGACCTCATCTTTTTTTTTTGGAAAGCTGAAGACAATTTCCTAGAACATTCCTGAGGATTCTGGGCAAAAATATGATGTTAGCAATGACGTTTTGTTCAGACAAGAAGATAAGGATTGTCACCAAAGTCAAGATGTGGCCACCCACTCATCAATTAGTCAACAAATCAATAGTTCCAAATTTTGGCATATAAAAGGAGGCACTTACCATGTATTAAGGCATCTTGGTTTCCAGATCAAGATCATGCTCTTGCTTTCTCTCTTTGTATTGCTTATGTTTTGCTTTCATTAATATCAAGTTTATGCACTTAATTTCCTTTCCTTTACTTAGTTAACTTCTTTCTCATTTATGTTCTTACCTTGTTCATTTATGTTTCTTTCTTTCATTATGTTTAGCTAAGTTAATTATGTCAAGGTGAAAAGGGTACACTAATGGTGTAAGAATAAGTATAATATAAACTTAACATGGACCTTAACGTTGGATACTAACATGTTTATATTTGTTATCTTGTTCACTTTTTAATACTTTGCTTGTTAAATGGTTAATCTAGATTTATGTTGTATAACACTTGGTACAACAAAATACTTGGTACTTTCATAGCCCATACTGTATGGTATAACCGACACCTGAGCTATGAAAGGACTTGATTGTTGTTAACATAAGTTATAATCATGAATGCCTGCCAACATTTACAAGTATTAGCTTTATTCGAATAAGATAACTAATGTAATCATGTTAACAATTTATAATCTGATGGGAACCTCCTTTATGTGTGATTTCCAATTGAGTAATAAGAGTTTATATTATACTTGTTTGAAGTACCGTTAGTGGATCCTCTAACCTTGACATTCGTTTTTATCATTGGTTAATCCTTACATTAATCTTCCAACTCAAAGTTCTCATTAATTTCTTCATCTTCTTCTATTACTACTACTACTACTATTGTTATTATTATTATTGTTATTGTTGTTATTTACATTCTGTAATATATCCCTTTGATCTTTTCATAAACTCAGTATATAGGCTGGAAACCTGTGACCCGGTCTTTTGGATCATTCTCAGGTGTAACAACGCCACGTACTGAGTATTGTAATTATTATTGTTATTATTATTGTTGTTGTTGTTGTTTTGTTATTTATAATTTATACAATTAACCTCTCTGTGGTTCGACCCCGGTCTTGCCGGGTTATTTATTACTTCGACACTCCTGCACTTGGGAGAAGACATCAATCGTTTGGTCGTGTCAAACAGCAGATACAACTTCACCCATACTTACCATTTCATGACCTTTTAGTTTGAAAGCTCTCTTGGTAGTACACAACTCCTTCAAAAATTTGGCATACTTAGGAGTTTGCTTGATAGCATCAAGCAAAGGAATGTTGAGTTCTACTTTCTTGAAAACCTCTAAAATCTCGTTTTCTTTGTCCTTTTTCTTTGACCTAGAAGAACTCACAAGAAAGGGTGGAATTGTTTTAAAACTGGAATTCATTAAGTGAGGAGTTACCTTTGGAGTGTTGGTCGATGTTTCAGTTTGTGGAGGAGGAGGATGTTCCTTATTTGTACTCAATTCAGTTTCTATCTCTTCTTCTTCTTCCATCTCAATTTGTTTCGACCTTTTCTCTTCAAGTTCTTTCCCACTTCGCAGCATGATCGCACTAACATTCTCTATTGGATTCCATGCTTGGGAGGGCAATTTTCCATTCATTTGTGCTTCCAATTTCCCCACACTTGAAGCTACTTGCCCCATTTGCTTCTCCAAGTTGTGAATACTTGACCTTGTTTCCTGTTGAAAAGACATGACATTTTGTTGCAAAGTCACATGTTAGAAGCCAAAGTTTTCATCATCTCACGAAGATCATCACTGGATGACGACCCCATAACATTAGAGTTTGTGAGTGGAGGGGGTTGTCTTGCTTGATAATTCTATTGGGATTGAATCCATAAGGATGGAACGGTTGGCTTTGATTGCTTTGTTGAGGTTGGTTCCCATACCATAGGTTAGGATGATCTCTCCATCCAGGATTGTACGTGTGGGAAAAAGGATCATACGTACGCTGAGGTTGTCCATTAAATCCTCCATCAATAGCATAAACATGTTCAATGTAATCTTCTTGCATTGTTGGGCACATATCTGAGGTATGTCCTTGTAAGGAGCATATACTACAAGCTTTCACTTGATGTACATTGCCACAAGCCAAAGAACGCACAAGAGAAGTAAGATCATTAAATTTATTCTCAAGGTTAGAAATACTTACCTCATTTACTCGTTTGTTTGCGAAGTCTCCACGAGTGCCAAACTGTTTCGAATTGGCTGCCATGTTTGAGATTAATTGGCGTGCAGCCTCGGGTGTCTTATCTACCAATGCCCCTTCACTTGCAGCATCAATAATACTACAGTCAGTAGGCATCAATCCTTCATAGAAATATTGAATGAGCAGCTGATCGGGTATTTGATGATGAGGGCATTGAATACACAGTTGAAGCATGTAATTCAATTCCTGTCATTTTAGGACGTCCATTTCTTGCAACTTCTAATGCATTGATTAATTGTAGGAATGGATTGATGAAGCTATCATTTAGAAACATGACATTAGAGATGAATATTTTCAACATTTGCAAGCAACCTGGAGATGATAATAATTTACAGGAAAAAGTAAAGGCATGTAATTGGAGATCATAAATTGAAGAATTGCCACCACGATCAATTGAGTCCATACCTTCAAGTGTTCAACCACCAAAATCTGATTTGAAGCCATTACCATTTAATCTCAAATACTTATTTTTGGGAGAAAATGAAACTTTTCTGGTATTAATCTCTTCCAAACTTAATGCATATCAAGAAGGTAAGTTATTACAGACTCTGAAAATGCATAAAGATGTATTAGGATGGACCATAGGTGACATAAAAGGAATTAGCCCTTTGATTTGCACACACAAGATTTATTTGGAGGAAAATGCTAGACCCTCTAGAGAAATGTAACAAAGGCTTAATCCTAATATGAAAGAAGTAGTGAAAAATGAAAAAATTAAGCTTCTAGATAATGGAATCATTTATCCTATATCTGACAGCAAATGGGTATGTCCTACCCAAGTTATACCCAAAAGTCTGTAGTCACTATGATAACAAATGAGAAAAATGAGTTTATTCCAACTCAGACTATTACTGGTTAGTGCATGTGCATTGACTATAAAAAACTTAATTTAATGACTAGAAAAGATCATTTCCCTTTACCTTTTATTGATCAAATCCTAAAAAGAGTTGCAGGTCATGAATTTTATTGTTCCTAAATGGCTATTCAGGTTACAACCAAATTTAAATTGCATTGGAAGATCAAGAAAAGACTACTTTCACATGTCCATTTGGTACTTTTGCATATCGAAGAATGCCTTTTGGATTATGTAATGCACTAGCCACATTTCAAGATGCATGCTTAGCATATTTAGTGATTTGGCTGAATGTTTCCTTGAGATTTTTATGGATAACTTTTCTATTTTTGATGATTCATTTGATGATTGTTTGACTAACTTAGAAAAAGTTTTGAGCAGGTGTGAAGAGAAGAATCTTGTACTGAATTGGAAAAAATGTCACTTATGGTAACAAACGGCATTGCACTTGGTCACATTGTTTCATCGAAAAGAATTGAGGTTGATAAATCTAAAATCGAGTTAATTGCCAACTTACCAACGCCAAAATCTATTAAAGATGTTAGATCATTCTTAGGACATGCTGGTTTTTACAGAAGGTTCATCAAAGATTTTAGTGTAATATCTAAACCATTGTGTAACCTTGTGTCTTTTGGTTTTGTTAATAGCACATTTTTTTTTTTGTTATTTCTTATATTTGTTTAAGTGTGTTTCAGGTTTGTTAGTATTCGTTGTTTCAGGTGATGTCTTCTATACTCCATCTTTCTACCTTAGGACATTGAGGACAATGTCTCGTTTTGGTTGGGGGGAGAGGGTAGTAGTTGACATTAAAAAAAAAACTTATTAACTGTTTTTTGCTATTATTAAAACCTTTTGACAAAACTGTTATTACTAGGACGGGTGAGTTAGGGAGAATTTTATTGACTCTTGAGACGTATCTTAGTAAACATTTTCCAATGGTTATTTGCAATAATAATAACCAGGTTTATCACATACTTCTCTTGAAATATTCAGGTTTACAAACTCTCGCATTTTTATCACTTAATTTTGTTCATATACTTATTTAACAAGTATTCTTAAACCTTTATTTTCACACACACTTTAACATATGATTGTGGGTTGCATATTGGATTATTACATTATTTATATTCTTTTGTTAAAGGTAACAACTAAGGGAAAGGGAAAATATATAATTTGCAAAAAAAAAAATGATAATAAAAACGTAGATAAGTTTAGTTTCGTAGCCTCCCTAACCTAAGCAATTAAGCTCGAAGGGGTGTTTTAACACCTAATACCCTAAAGTCAACTGACTTGGGAACTATTGGCCCAATGCTTGTTACATGGATTGAGGAGAAAAGCTTAAGCGAATCAAACATTGCACTATCTACGTATCAGTATCTGCAACTCGAGTTACTAGGCTTGTAGGGGTGTCTCATCACCTAATGCCCTAAGACCAATTAGTCTGGGAGTCATTAGCCGAAAGCTCATTATATGGGTTAAAGATGCATTGTGTTTTAAGTTATATGTCTATATTAAAAAAAATATATATAATCTTAACCCAAGGAAGTTAACTTCAAACATTAGAAAAAAAAAATTTGTATTCTTCCAAGAAAAGCCCAATAACTATATGTTGATATTTTGAGCACAAAAGAAAGGTTTATTAATATCTTGTTTAAGAGGTATTGAGCAAATATATGAATTTAATGAGAGTTTGTTTATATGGAAACATTAATGAAAGTTGAATGATGAATGCCTTGCTTTGTGGAATTTGTAAATTGTTTTTCTATTTTAACGCTTTAATTACTAAGGACTAGTAATAAGCTGGTTGGCGGGGTGTGATTAGTACTTAAAAGTGCAATTTTATCAAGGTATTATTATCATCATTTTGCACTTGAAGTATCAATAACTCTTTAACTAAAGTATTTTTTATAATAACATATCTAATAATATAAGATACCTTTAATTTATGGTAAATGTTCATCTTAAATGCAGGCCTATCACATAAATGAAAGGATTGATTGATGAGTTTAAGTACTGAAATTGAAAGGACAAAGAGAGGGCCAAACTTAGAAAAGAGATGTTGGTGCAGTCTAAATTGGAACACTATTAAGTAATTAGGTCATATCTGGAGTTGTAGATCTCAGATTTAGGTCTGCTTTATATGGATGGAAAGGTAAGACATAGGCCTACAACTTTCATGTGGAGTCCAAGATTTAAAAAGGCCGTTTTCAAGTCCAAATTATAGCAACAACGGAAAAGTACGAATCTGTCCTGCAGCCCAGACACTATTCAGTGTTCAACCCATATCTCGAGTTCTAGAAGTCCAAACGACCTCAATTTTTTTTCCTAGAAATATAAGAAAATTTCCTATAACTTTTATGAGTACAAGTGGTTCTAGTTCTAATGTTAGCAATGATGTTTTGTTCAGACAAGAAGATAAGGATTTTCACCAAGTCAAGAGTTGACCACCCACTCAACAATTAGTTATCAAATCGATAGTTTCAAATTTTGGCCTATAAAAGGAGGAATTTGCCATACATTTAGGCATCTTAGTTGTTTAGATCAAGATCATGCTATTTCTCTATTTATATTTTTTGTAATTCTTAAGTTTTGCTTTCATTATTATCTTGTTTATGCTTTTCATTTCCTTTCCTTTACTTAGTTAACTTGTATCTTATTTATGTTCTTCTTTTGTTTATTTATGTTTCTCTTCTTCATTATGTTTAGCTAAGTTTATTATGTCAAGGTGAAAAGGTTACACTAATGGTATAAGAATAAGTATAGTGTAAACTCAACATGGACTTTAATGTTTAATATTAACATGTCTTATCTTTTTATCTTACTAATTCTTAATGCCTTGCTTGTTAAATGGTTAATCTAGATTTGTGTTGTATAACACTTGGTACAACAAATGCTTGGCACTCTCATAGCCCAACCGTATGGTATAACCTACACCTGTGCTATGAAATGAACTTGATTTGTTGTTAACATAAGGTAGCATAATAAATTCATGACAATATTTAAAAGTTTAGTGTTACTTAAATAAGATAATTAATATGATCTTGTTAACAATTTAAAATGAGCTATTAATGACAAATCATCTGATTGGAACCTCCTTTGTGTGTGGTTTCCAATTGAATAATAAGAGTTTATACTATACTTGTTTGAAATACCATTAGTGCATCCTTTAACCTTGATATTTTTTTTATCATTGTTTAATCCTTACATTAATATCCCATGAAATTCTCATAAACTCTTTATTTTATTAAATATATATTATTTGTAATTTATATAGTTCACCTCCCTGTTGTTCGACCCTGGTTTTGTCGAGTTATTTATTACTTCGACACTCCTTCACTGAGGAGAAGACATCAATCTTTTGGTCGTGTCACTAGTTAATGCATGGTGATCCCCTTACTCGGGATCCTAACATACACTAAATGTATGCTAGTCCTTGCCCCATAGGCGTTAATGCATGGTGATCCCTTTACCTAGGATCCTAACATACACTAAATATATGCTAGTCCATGTCACATAGGCATCGATGCATGGTGATCCCCTTACTCGGGATCCTAACATACACTAAATGTATGCTAGTCCATGCCCCATAGGCATCAATATAGGACGATTCCTTACCCGGGATCCTAACATATACTAAATGTATGCTAGTCCATGCCAATTTCATCCATTATTCGTATGTTACTTTCTATGCATGTTCATTTCCTCATAATAGCATACATACATATATCATGTATATTTTCAGAGTTAGTATCTCAATGTGCAAGTGTTCATACGACTCAATTTTTTTATATTCTTCTATATAGTATTCACGTGAAAGTCTACTATTACTGTCTAACTTTGAACTATTATTGTCTAAATGTTATTGTCTAGATATTGAACTGTTAATGTTCAACTGTTATTGTCTAGGCATTGACCTATTACTATCCAGCTATTATTGTCTAGACATTGAAATGTTACTGTCCAACTGTTACTGTCCAACACAATCAGTCACAATCTCGATTGGTAACCCATAACTAAAGTTCTATAGCTCCAAATTGAGTAAGGCCAGTTTCCTTAGTCAACATCCACATCTACAATTATTACGAAGGAACCTAATCCTAGTTCCCTCATCCTCCTACTTGAATTCTCTCTATAAGTGAAGAGACGAATCTGTATAGATTCATCAACCTTTCCATTTACACACAACATTCACAATTCAACCTTTTTTCCTTATCTCAACCCCGAGCCATATTACATATCGTTTAAGAGTGTCAACAATATCTTTTTGAGTCAATTTATCCTAACTAATTGATCTATACCATTGTACGCAAGGTACCCTTATTCATTCTAGTAATATCACAACAAATTTGATACATATCAATGTACGTAAGACACTCATATCCATTCCAATTATGTCATAACTAGTTGATACACATCAATATATGCAAGGTACTCATATTCATTCCAATATTTATTGCAGCAATAAAACAATAAATTTTGAAATCAATGAAAAGACAAGGTGTGATGCACCTACCTAGAGTATGTGCATGTGCTTCCACTCCATGCAATTGTCCAGTCCCCACAGCTTCCTCTGTACCACCAGAGATTTAGTCTTTATCAACAATACAACCAACATCACAACTTTATTTAATTTTCATTCAACTAGTATTTTTAAACCAATCACAAGGGATTTTTTTAGAATCTCATACTCTTTTCCATTTTCATGTTTATATTCATTCTTATAATTTTGTTATCAAAACCATCACTCAACAACAATTCCAATCAAAGATTAAAAATCATCTAATTCCGATCAATTTAGCATAACCAACCTAGAACACTATCTAGTGTTTTAATCATAATTAAAGTTGTAAAACTCTGTTTTAGGCATGGTTTATCTCCATCAAAGGCTAAAACATGGAAATACAATTTTTATGAAGAAGCCATCTCCAAATTATTTTGTTTTAAGGCTCAAAATCAACAATCATAATAGCCCCTCCTTTATAACTAAAATTTTTGGACAATGAGGATTTTCATCTTTTTAAAATCCTTTTCAACTTCCAACTTACTTTCATGCAAAAACAACATCATCCAAGATCATTTGGCATCATTAAATCACAAATTCAAACCATTTCTGAAGCAAAAGATTCAAACAATTTCCCTACCTCTACAATATAGCAAGATTAGACCAAAATAAGGAAACTCATTCCTTTTGGGATTTCTCCTATTATTATTATTACAAAAAAATGATGACCCATTCATTTTCTTTCACTTTCCCCTCGTGTGATTAAAATTATGTGACAAACCTTAATAATTAATATTCTTATATCATTATCACAACAACAATTTTTCACCCTATTAGTTGGAATCCATGACAATCTTCATTAACTAATCGATTTGCCAAAAATACTTATGGCTAGCTTTAAATATGTATTATTTTCCAAATCTCTTTCATTTTAATTTCTTCATGGTTCCACCCCATTTATATACACACAGCCAACAAGTTAGCTTTTTATTCAATCAACATGTTCATATAACAATGTTCCTTACTATTCTTACACAATAATCATTCTTCCCCTCATATAAGAATACACAATTAATCCATAATGATACTAATAACAAGAACATATTTTACCATTACATCTTCCATAAAACCTACACCCACACAATTCTCATTTCATCAAAACATGTATTTAATCAAGCTTACTACATTTTGCCAAAACTAGTAATAGATTCAAAAGGCAATAAGTCATCAACCTCTGATTATTATTTTAAACCCAACGGTCAGACTACATATCATAGAGTTTTGCATACTATGACTGAAAATCATAATGATCCAACAGTTATAACTCCCTAGATCTGAATAAAACCGAGCTTACCTAAAACTAGATGAGCTATTGTTCAACATGCACAAAACCTTGTCGGAGAATGCGTTTCCGATCTCCACTGTCTAGCATGAAGGAAACATCTAGGCGCACCACATATCTAAGAATGAGCATGATCCAACAGTGGATGAGAGAGAAATTCCTTGTAGGTGTATTTCCTTTTTGTTTTCTAGGAAATTGCCGATGATGATTTCTATCAAAATAATTGTGTTCCTTCTAATCTCTCCAGTTAGTTAGTAGAGGTGTGTGATATGAACAACATATCCAAAACATAGCATGATCCAACGATGGATTACATAGATATATCCACTAGAGTTTTTTTGGGTTTTCTCCAAAATCTACAGCTCTCTCTCTCTCTCTCTATCCGATTTTCTCTATTTTTTTCTTTTTTCTTTTTTATTTATTTATTTTTTTCTTTAACTGGTGGCCTCCTTGCAATTTTATAGGCACCTTTTTCCATAATTATAATTTTGTCCCTCATTCATGCCTTTATGTATTTTATTTTATTTTTCACTATCTGGTTTATTTATGCTTAAATCGCTAGTCTTTACCAAACTCCGATTGGGATGATATATTTAGCCAAGGTAGGAAAACATATTAATAGACTTCATGCAAAATTTCATCTTGATCTGACAACTAGATTGAGAGTTCTGCTTTCTAATGTAAAATTGGTCAGTTCATGACTTTTTCATCAATGATCCAAATTTTCTTGTTCAATTTTCACATAAAATCATATCAATTTTCCTTCTAAATGTTTAAGGTCATTTTATTATTTTTCTCATTATTTTATCCATCAAAACACGTTACCAGTTTCTCTGTCCTCATGAATTCTAAACTAAAATTCATTTTATAGAGGTCATTCCTTCCATTTTAGATCATTATTTATCTATTATTTATAATCTTGGTTTTCATCACTCATTAAAATCATACCACTTTCAATCTTATGTTTACATGAGGGTTTACACATCTGCATATTTAAATTATAAATTTCTAGGGGTTTCACATTTACAATGAACTATCAAGGATAAATCATATGATTGGAACCTTCTTTGTGTGTGGTTTCTAGTTAATTAATAAAAAGAGTTTATACTATACTTATTTCTAATACTATTAGTGGATCCTCTAACCTTGACAATTTTTTTTGTCATTGTTTAATCTTTATATTAATCTTACATCTCAAAGTCCTTTTTAACCCATCACCACCACCACCACCACCATCATCATCGTTGTTGTTGTTGTTATTTGTAATTTATATAGTTTATCTCCTTGTGGTTCGATTCTAGTCTTGCCAGGTTATTTATTACTTCAACACTTCTACACTTGGGGAGAAAACATCGATCTTTTGGTCGTGTCAGAAGACAAAGATAGTGAGACAACTCCATGAGAGAGTTCAACTCCAAATAGAAAAAAAAAAATACAGTTTGTACACTTTTAAAGCAAATAAGGGGGTAAATAGGTTATTTTCCAACACGGTGAATAGATTTAGGTGTATATGTGTAAGGAACGATTTCCAACCCAAAAGAAATCAAAATTATAGCCTTATGGAGATGGTCCATTTCAAGTTTTAGAGAGGGTCAATGACAACATATATAAAATTGATCTTATAGGTGAATATGATGTTAGTGCTACTTTTAATGTTGTTGACTTTACTTTGTTTGACATATGTTTTGATTCGAGGTTGAATCTTTTCTAGGAGAGAGGGGATTATATGGATCAGCCCACAAACACCAGCAATGACCCATTACATGTTCCAAATAGGCCAATGACTTGGTCCAAGACTAAAACATTGAAAGAAGCATTGAATGCATTGGTTTTAAGTATTTTGACCAAGTCAGATTTGAAAGGTCCATTGAAGCATTAAGAGAATGCCTTAGTACATATTATCCATATGCAAGAGGTGTCTAATCCAACCTTGTTTGGGCCATGAGGTTTCGACAACAAAGCTAACAATTTTCTAAATTTTCAACAGCCTTGTGTTTATGATGTTTCTATGTGTTTTGTGGATTCCTAATTTGTTTTAGACTTTTTATTATGTATGGAAACATTATGAACTTCCTTTAAATAATAGGATTTATTTTTTTTTTGTTTATTTTCTTGTTAGGTAAGGAGAAAACACAATAGAGGAGAAAGAAAAGAAGCATGCTACTACTTGAAAACAACATGGACGACTATCTTTTTCTTTAGTTTCTAGAATTATTGGGTTGCATGGAAGGCTATAAATAAGCCTTATTAGTTTTGTAATATTTTCTTTCACTCTCTTCTTGTTATGACAAAACATAGATTTAATATTATGAGTTTTATTTTATTTTGTTAGTTATAACTCAAGTTTTGTTTAGGTTTAATTAATACTTTATTTTCAGGTAGGATTCAAGACTTGTTTGGATCAGGTCATGCGCTTTTTAGTTTAAGGTTTTTAAATCAATTTTGTAAGTGGACAAAATCAATCCATTAGAGTTGATCCATTAAGATTAATTTTTCAAAAAATATTTAAATTTATATAGCTTAAATTTAGACAACTATTGATGAATAATACTTCTTAAATTTTTTCAGTTTTAACGTGTGAGAATGATTTTTGTATTTTTCAGTTTTTAAACAAACTGTATCTAACTTATCAAAAATTAATTAGCTTCATGATGTTAATCAAATTCATTCTAATAGTATTGATGACTTGAAATAAATTTTTATTATATTTTAACTTTTTAGAATCAAATCTTAATTTTAATTGTCAACTGCGTGAACATATTTGTATAAGTGTATTAATAAAGAGAAGGTAATTCTGATCATGTGGCTATATTATATGGAAAAGAGAGGATTAAAGAAATGGGGAAAACAATCGTTGCCTTTCCGGCCACCTTTCTTCTCAGACATTATAAAATAATTGAAATTTTACTGTTCTTAAACCTGTGCTGTGTGGCAACTTCGTTAAAATGACGGAAGAGTGAAATCATTACGGAGGAGAAAAATAAGACTCAACTCGATCCAATTTCCCTCTCTGTCCCATCATCCCTGATATCGCAAAAATAAGAACAAAAACCAGCAGTGATCAATTAAAAATAGAGAAAAAAAATCGATGCAGAAATAAAGCAATGGTAATTCTTGAAAAATGTTTCCAATTGTATACGGAAGAAATAAAATCGAGAAAAAAAGCACAAAAAACCCCAGAAAAACAACACTCGTCCAATTCCTGTCTTTCTTCAAATACTGACTCCTAGTAAGAACACCCCTGCTGTGGAAAAAATTAAGGAAAAAACCCAGCAGTGATGCATTTAAAATCAAGAAAAAAAATATTATAAACGGAAGAAATAAAAGCCACCACAAATGGAGCAACACTCACCCAACTCCTATCTTTCTTCAATCGGTTTGTTCAAGAAAAAGGAGAAGAGTTGAAGCATAACCATCTTAACCCTCTCTCAGCAGGTTTGTCTTCTCCGTTGTGTCTCGCTTCCCTTTTTTCATTTCTGGATGCCATGTGCTCCCTCTCTTTTCTTTTTTCTTTTTTGGTCGATCTGCCTTGAAAAAAAGATGGTTGAATTAGAAAACATGAATACAGGTGAAAAAAAGTCATGATTTTTGGTGAGAAGAAGACCAAAGTTTATCTTTTATGCTGCCTTCTTTGTTCCATCGTGGCTTTGATTAAATACTGACTCCTAGTAAGAACATCCCTTCTCTTTCCCTTGTCTATTCATGTATTGAAGCCATATCATTATTAACTCCGATGCATTTAATGTATCATTGAAGACCCTTTTTCTCTGTCTTCTTTGTATAAACAGTGCACAATAAGGATAATTAAATGAATAGGTAGTCAGAAAGTGCAAAGGCACACGCCAGGAGAAGGAAAGAAAAAACACTACGAAAATCAACAACCATTTGAGTCTGCATGAACAGGAAAAACAGGACACCGTTTAGTTCTTTTCTGTAATAATCTGTAATAATTTAATTCCTATCAATCTATCACCTCTATCATCTAAAAATACTGTGCAATCTAGACCAAACCAATAGCTAAAGTATCACATAACCAAGCAACAACACAAATAACTATTACAATACATAGTTAAAGCAGTATAGGTGAGCTTACTTTAGCCACACGATTTAGTTTTTTCTTTTTTAATTTTAATTTTTTATAAACCCTTTAAGACCATAACAATGGCCAACCCATTAGATTGAACAAACGAAATGGTGATAATTCAAATTTGATCTTCAGGAGTGACACAAAAGCCCATGAAACAGCTCCCCTCCCACCCATGGCTATGATGGTATCAACCGCAATTTGACCCGAAGTTCACCATCAATATCAAAATCTCGAACACCGACTGGCTCCACAGTGGGAATAATGCCAAATTTTAGCGACAGCATTAACAGCATTCGTGAACCACTGGTATATGTATTAACAAAGGAGGTGAGATGGAAGAAGTGATATTTAGATCCTAGGTTGATCCAGTAGGGAGTTTAGGATAATTATAATTTTGATTTTTTGCTGGGTAAAACTTGGCTAAAGCTTTGTATTTCGATCCTACTCACTAAACCAGATCGGGTTTTATGATAATGGCTGAAGAAGAATCCAATTGCAAGAAAAAAGTTTGAAAATAATAATGAAAAATAAAAAAGTTGCTTTACTTAGTGTATTTTCATGAGTAACCCAATTACATGTATACCTGATATATTGAAGATAAAAATATTAAATCTTTTATATAATATCTTGTTAAAAATTTTAAAATTAGTTGATAAATGAATATACTTCCCATCTTATCAACTAAAATTTAATTCCAATAAATGATTATCTTTTGATGAGACGAGCTTAGCAAGTTGATCTTTAGAATTTTACCTTCGAATAAAAGCATTACAAGGAAAATAATAGTTTTTTTTTAGATGTTAATGATAGGAAAATAATTGTTGATGTTTTTTTTATATAAATCGAAAGGTGATGGCATTGGAGAAATAATTTGAGCTCCTAATCTTTTCTCTCTTTTTTTTATAAATCGAAAGGTGATGGCATTGGAGAGATAATTTGAGCCCATAACTTTTTTTTTATAACTTGAAAGGAAGCGAAACTGAGAAAGTGGAAAATCTGAAATGAGTTTCTGGCTGCTCCAAAATTCCGGAAATTCAACATTACTGAAGAGTTTTTTTTTTTGTTCATATCTATTTATTTTCCAATTCTATGAGCTGCACTGATGCCGTTTTTCCCCTTTGCTCTTTTTATATATATGGTTCGTATCTGGTTGAACTTCTCTTGTATTATACAAATATAACTCTGCAAATATGCATTACTATTGTTGAGCCAAAAAGTAAAAAATGTACAATTCACACAAAATTCTCTTTAAAATATACACAGGAATAATAAAGAAAAGTAAAAAAAAAAATCTGCTCAAACAGTTTTGTAGTGTCCTAATTTTCAGTCCAATCAGAATACTGGTAGAAGATCTTTGGCAACTTCATCAAGCAATCCATCAAGCACGAACTTCTCCACATCCCGGATAACATCATCCTTTTCAAGAAATGCAAACATCATCTTGTCCCAACCACAGTCCCACATACAATTCACATCTATATCCCAGTTGTACACATCACATTCCAGCATTTTCTGTAGGTAGTCTTCGACAAGTGGAAGACATTCAGGATTACCATTTCTACAGTAGAGTTTTAACATCTCGAGGTCTTTGTACAATAGCTTGATCAAGTTGTCCAAGGATTTTACCTTAATAGAGGTGACTGATATTTTCATGAATGGATGGACACTGAGCTCTTGCTTTTTTGCCTTTTCTTTTCATTATTTCGTATCCACAATCTAATATGAGCTTGCTTTCTTCGTCGTGGTAGTCTTGACTACCAGCGTGGAGAACGAAGAAAGGTATGTTGAGTTTGAAAAGTGCCTCAGCTGTGTTAAGGAATAGTTGACTCTTTATCAGGATCTGCTTTAGGTGATTTTCGCTCTCATTTAGCGGCTCTGGTGTCTCCAATTTCAATGCTTTTTGGTTCTTCACTTGTGAGGGGTATGTGATATCTTTGCTAGTTTGATGACTTTCTGCAAACATTTCAACAATGAAGAATGATATTAGATTGTGTTGCGTCTCTTTTTTTTATGGTCTTGATGATAGAAGTTGGTTTGAGCGCATAGCGATTTATTGGTAGTTTTGATATGGGAAAACTAAGTCTACGTGGTTGATGAACCAGAGGAGGATATGCGGAATGATGTAAATGAGGAGAGCAATACTTTGGGAAGTGAAACTGAAAATGCAAAGTTGTATCTACCATTAAGTGAATTCAAAACAAAGTTGTGAGATTGCAGTTGATCTCTGCCCAATTCTTGACCTTGTTGCTCATTCGTAACTGTTGAGATTGTGTTTTGACACTGCATGAAACCAAAAAAGAGCTTTTGTTAGTTCAATAGCAAGCAGCAAGAATTGTCATCTATGATAATGTGGCTTATAGTTTGTGCGAGTGTATAGGATACTCTGTGCATATCGAGTTCTTAGATTGTAGTAACAAATGGGCTTACGCTGTCATTAGGAACTAGGATTTTTGGTCCTTTTAGGATTTGGCTTTCATCATCCACAGGAATATAGGAGTTGGAAGCGTGTTCATCTTTATTATGCAGATCTTCCAACACATTCGGTTGCTGGATGTTTGCCATTGATTTGCTGGATTTAACAATGCGTGCCTCTTCTTCTCTGGACCTGATGGCTATCACTTGTTCGACTGTAGATCCACCAAGTTTGCAGCGCCTTTTCTGCTTACCTTCTTGCAAAGCAGAAGTTTGACGTTTTTGTTGCCTTGCCAAGCTGTTTGGAGTTCCACTCTTTCTGGACGCTAGTTCGTCAATCTTTCGAGGGGTCTCTGCCTTTTGTCCCATGGTATTTCTCACCTTCTGCGTGGCTGGTGAATGAGTTGCCTTTTCTTCCATAGTTGGAGTGCTGCTTTTCTCCTTCATATCATATTTAGGATCTATTGGAGAGGAATCTTGATTCGAGTACCTGGTCATTGAATCTTGCACTTTAACATGGTTATTATTATAAATTCTTTCGTAGACAGGATCTTCATGGTGCCTGTTAGTTGGAAACCCTTTGGATGGCATTTCATCAACAGATTCTCTAGAACTTGTACTGCCAGGAGTTGCCTGGTTCATCTGCGAATGTCTTTTTTGGAAATTCAGAATGTCGTTCATGGGGGTGGGAAAATTCTTGGACATTACTTCACTTTTCTTTTGACTTCTATCTTGAATCTTCTGCTTAGCAGTCTGCCACTCCCCCTCTCCTGCATGATACTTTATGTCTCGTTGTTGAAAGTTTCGGAATGTGTGAGCCTGTTGGAATCCAAGGTCATTGGAAGACTTTGGTTGATCATTGGAAAGGTGCCAGTTTTCATCTCTGTTTTCTATTTTAAGCATGCTTGCATTGTGGTCTGTTTGCCCTTCCAATGTAATTGCTGCTTCGGACCCAATTTGTGCATGTGATGCCATCTGCTGCAGCTCATGCTTTCGGATTAGCTTTCTTGTTTCACCTTGTTCTTTCCCTTTCTGCTCCCTCGTCTTAGTATTATCTTGTTCTCTCTCTTTATCCTGACCATTCTTTCGCTTTCCTGTGCTTTGGTTCATTTGGATGCTGTTGCTTTGGTGCCTTTCCATTTTCACGTTAGCTTTATTTGAGCCTTTCTCTGGTTTTGTCCCATTCACATCCATCATGGGTTGCTTTCCGGCATGCATAGTCATTTCAAAGGTAGCATGGCGATCTGGCAGAGTCTTTTCTGCTTGCAAAGCATGTTTTGGATCCTGAAGCATCTTATTCTGATTGGGCTGCATCTGCTTTTGTTTTCTTACTTTGGGTACTGAATTCTCAGCATCTTTTGTCTTGCGTTCACGTGTGGAGCTTCTTTCTGCAGATTTATTTGTAACATTCATTTCAGTTTTCTGCTTGGAACCTGACTCTTTCTTTGTGTGCTTTGAATCTGCATTTTCTGGAAGTTCCTCAAGGCCCATTAGTTTTGCAATTACATTTGGAATTCTCGCCTTCTCTGGATTGGATTTTGATGAACTCGACTGATTCTTCTGTTCAGATAATGCTGCTAAGGTTTTAGAAGTTGAGCCATAGCTAGATGATTTCTTGTGAGAAACTGAATTTGAGGTACTTAAATTGTGCTTGTCATGGTTGAAACTTGCAGCTTCTGACAAATAAGTCAGAGCCATTATCCTCTGCATGAGATCAGTCCTTTCAACTTTCTGGATGTAATGAGAATTTATTGAGGGCTTGTCGAAGGAGAACCTTGGCAGAGCAAGTTGGTTATGCTCAGCTTTTTTGGTAGAGGTGTCATCGTCATCTTCATCCTCATCAAGCAATGTGATACGAGATTTGCTCTGTGGGCAGATCATGTATTCTGAAGCTTTTTGCAGGTTTACAAGCATTCTCAAGGACTCTTCCAAATCCACGGCCTCTTTGAGTAGTTCCTTGCCAATTTCTAATGAATATGATTCAAAGTTAAGGCCATTTGAACAAGCTCTCAGGATCTGATTTAACTTTTGTGCACCTTTTGATATTTCTTTGATGTGGAGATGGGAGAGTGTAGGAAAACGGTTACTTGAAGAGTGATGCCTATTAATACCGCTTCTTTCCATCTTGCTTACATCCACTGGTCTTCTTCCAATTTGATGCAGGAAACCTAGCATTGAACTATTGCCAGACGAATCCATTCTTCTGAGCTTTCCGCCATTCTCAAGGGCAAAAGCCAGTGCCATGGACAGATCTCCTATTTGTTCGGAGTTTCGTCCTCTCCCAAATGGAACAAACTCTGTTGAAACTTCTTCAATGGAGAGTGATATATCACTTCCACTAGTTCTACTGTGCACACTTCCACTTCTAATGCCATTCTGTGGTCATGGAACAGTTCGAGTAAATTGGAAATTTATAATACCTAAAACTGTGATAAGCTTGAGCCATGATACTTACACTTCTATGGGTCTTCATATCTCTGGATCCTCTGTGCATTTGCTTGGAATAAGCATATACATCTGCACAAGCACACGATGCAGAGAAAACAATGATGATACTTCGTACTATGTAATGAAAATGCAGGAATTTTTGTATGCTAGAAGACTAGATGTCACCATCTAGTATTGAAAATAAAGCGCTTGCCATACATGCCCTAATATTCCTTCTTCTCACACAGTTCACACTTTAGAAAATGTCACTTTTTTTTTCCTATTTATTCTTTTTGAAAATATAAAATACTGGAAAATTGGAGTTCGCATATAAATATTTTGCAATAGATGAATTGATTTCCTTTTCCTTTTCATTTTGTGTTCTTTACATATGAGAGGGTGTAGAGCTTTAATATTTGGTTTTCTTTCATCTTACCCTTCGCCACTGTTTTCATCAGGTTTCTGTTTCTTTTTAGATTTTTCTGGAACAGAGCATTATTAGCATATCACAAGAGTTTTTGGTTGGGAAACTGCATCACAAGTAGCATTATTATACTACTGCGAGACTAGGTTACTTGCTCCTTGTTCTATCGTTTTTGAATGAAGGTGAAAGGCAGGCCCTGCTTCTGTCATCAGCGAGGTGTCTGAATTTATTTTTATTTTTTTAACTTAGCCATATCATACTTTCTATTAATCCCTGCTCTTTTGTATTCCAAATTGGCCATCCAAATAATCTTCTTATACATTACTTAAAAGAGCAGGAAAGGTCATTGGGTAAGAATAATCATTAATTTAGTTTAGAGACCTAGCTATTAATTTTACACTTCTGATGAGAGCTGAACTGATGATAAAAACTTGCGATTCTTCATGTTTAGAGGCATGATAGCTTTCCAAGTTTCGTGATAGTTTTAAACCATAGCTTTTACTTGCTTTAAGCCTTCTAAATTTTCAATTTTGTTTTTGAGCTGAAGAAAATAAAGTGTGAAATATAATAGAATATACTAACCTGGAGCAGCTGATTTTGAACCTTCTGAGCTATGAGATACAGCCATTCGTTCCTTCCTCGACCGGAGATCTTCTAACAGCTTCTGTGCAAAATCTGATCTCTTAGCCATGTTGTTCCTCAATGTTGGAACCAAGTTCCTCCCTCAAACTCTTCAGGTAGAAAAATTGAAGTCTGTTTACGTTGTTGTGATTTTTTTTTAATTTACCTCGTTTTCTTTTCCTTTCTAGTTGAGAGGACTCTTTCGGAGTTGGGTGAGGTGGGAAGTCCAGTAGAATGGAGTTTTGAATCTTTAACCTGAAAGTTTGACGTTAACGTTAGCGCCCCCCCCCCCCCCCCCTCCACGGGTCGTGTCCTTACTTGTATTCTAATCCAAGCAATGGCAGAGGTTTTTCTTCCAAGCATTCTGTTTTTCCTTTTTTTATTACGCTTGTTACTTGAAAATTGCAGAAGTTATATTTTGATTTATTCATTATGATTCCTCCCTATTAAAGAGTAAATAGATGCTATTGTGCGCCCAATATATACCCATCATATATGTACTTTAGGTTAAAGCAAGTGCGGTGTATAAAAGTTGTATGGGAGCATGGCCATAGCTAGCACATGCCATAGCTTTCACATTCATGAAAGTGGCATCTTCGATTTAGAGTGACTTCGAATATATTTGCTTGTCAGGAATCATGCACGGTGTAGACTATATCTCTGCAAATTGCTTTTTCACGGGGCAACATATAAGTGGGTGGATCTACAGAAATTCAATGTTTTGGAGTTGAGTACCAGGGCTCACAGGTTTGCTTCCTCCAAAATTTTAAGTTCAAATCCTACTAGCATTAAGGGTATCTTTGTTTTTATAGTTGGGGTTGAAGCATGTTTCATGGAGCCCATAAAAAAACTAAATAAAACAAGAAAAATTGTGAGTTTTTTTTGTATAATTGGATTGTATCTATCTTCAATCTAAAACTCAACTACAAAAACAGAAGCAATTAAGTGTTTGACACTGCAGTTGGAAAGTGTTTTTAAAAAAATTTAAATTTTTTTTGTTTTTTACTTCAAATTAATATGTTTTTAATGTTTTCAGATCATTTTAATGGGTTGATGTAAAAAATAATTTAAAAAAAAACATTATTTTAATGTGTTTTGAAATGAAAAACACTTTGAAAAGCAATCGCTACCACACTTTCAAATACTTCAAAAAATAATCTCTATAAATCTTTTAAGATCATGGGTTGCATAGCTCAACTATGCATAAAAAGTTTTGAGCTATAGAAATTTAGTCTAGTACGCTTAAGCTAACTCAATTGCATTTTCAAAAACACATAAAAATATTTGCATCTATACCTTGCAAGGAGTTGGTGTAGAGGAGGTGTTATTAGGGGTGAAATGAAGGGGGGACAAGCAGAGCCCGACCCCTGTAATAATTTTTAAAAAGATGCTTATGTGGAAAGGCTTTGCCTTGATTAAATGGTGCCTCCGTGGAAAGAAAAAAATTATAAAGTTATCAATGTGTTTCTTTGTCTTTTCTTTCCCTACAGGCTACAAGTACAACCCTAATATAAAAACTTGCAAGTTGCAACGCAGCCGGTCAAAAACAAACACAGGAATAAAAATGCAGATCACAAACAGAATTTTTCTATGGAAAGATTGAAGCAAAGTACTGTTTAATTATCTTTCAGTAAACAAAACAAGGTAATTGGATATCAATAACTCAAATTTAAAATATATTTTTATTTTGTTTTGAGATGTTTATTAAGAATTTGATGAGATTTTTTTATATAATTTTATTATTTTTGCTTTTTTTTTTCAAATTTGCTAGTTCTAACAAATTTTTTTGAATTCTTGTTATAGTGATTTTTTTCTAATTAATTAGATATATTTTATTGCTTTGTTTTGATTATGCATGGATTTTTTTTTTTATGTTTTGTTTTTAGCAGAGCCACCAAAATTATCATTTTTTTCTCACGATATATGTTTTGATTTTAGGTTGAACCATGAACAAAATAAAAAGAATTGATTCTTTTTTTTGAAAAAAAAAAAGGAAAAATATTGATAACTCACAGCCTAGTGAACCAACTCCAAGTAATGTTGAACTTATAGTTGAGGAGCCTCAATGTGCTTTAGTTTACAAAGAACTTGCGTTGATTAGTGAGTAACCTCTTACTAAAATTGACATTGCTCATTTAATTAGAGATCCAAGCAATTGTCCTCAAATTTGAGAATACCCGGTTAATCAACAAGATGAAATTCGAAGGGCATACATTAATTTGGGGCCATATCAACCTTTGATGTCTGAATATCCACTAACTGGTAAAAAACTTCCTCGTCGATTTCAGTATCATTGGTTCAAAAGTTATCGGTGGCTTGGATATTCAGAGAAAAATACTGCATTTTGTTTCCCTTGCTATTTATTTCCAAGTAAACCATCTGGAAAGCCAGAATCAGACACATTTACTGTTAAAGGATTTAATTGTTGGAAGAAAGTTAATGACGGGGAACGATGTGCTATTTTTACTCATATGGGAAAAGGTCCAAATTCAGCTCATATATTTACTACCAGGTGCTTGGAAAATTTGAAAAACCAGTCATGTCATATTGAGAAGGTAGTTAAGAGGCAAACTACTGAAGAAATTCAGAATAATCGATTGTGTATTAAAGCTTCAATAGATATTGTTCATTGGCTCACATTTCAAGCATGTGCTTTTAAAGGGCATGATGAACGTCCAGAATAAAAAAAACCGAGGTAATTTTCTTGAAATGATGAAACTTTTAGCATCATACAATGAACAAGTAGGTGCTCTTGTTTTGGGTAATGCTCCACAAAATGCTAAATACATCTCACATCAAATTCAAAAAGAAATTTTGCATGTCTTTGCTAGAAATGTTCAATCTTCAATTCGTCACGAGATTGGTGATGTGAGATTTTGTTTAATTTTTTATGAAGCTCGAGATGAATCTAGAAGAGAGCAAATGGCCCTTGTTATTAGGTTTGTTGATCGAAGTGGATTTATACGAGAATAATTTTTGAATATAGTTCATGTCAAAGATACAACTACTGCAACTCTTAAGGAAGAGATTTCCTTTGTTTTATATCATCACAATCTTAATGTTCAAAATATTAGGGGTCAAGGGTATGATGGTGCTAGTAATATACGTGGAGAGTGAAATGGTTTGCAAGCTTTATTCATTAATGATTGCCCTTGTGCATATTATGTACATTGCTTAGCTCATCAATTACAATTGGCTCTTATTGCTGCAGCTAGAGAAATATCTAATGTTCACACTTTCTTTCAGAATTTGATTTTTATTATTAACATTGTTAGTGCTTCATGTAAGCGTAATGATGAATTACAGGCTTTTCAAGCAGCTACAATTGAACATGTAGTTGATATTGGTGAGATTGAAACGGGTAAAGGAGTTAATCAAGTAGGTGGTTTGCAACGACCTGGAGATAGCAAATGAAGTTCACACTTCAAATCAATTTGTAGTTTGATAAAAATGTATGGGGCAACTTGCTTGGTTCTTGAAAACATTGATTTAGATGGATCTACTTATTCTCAACGTGGTGATGTGGCTTTTTTATTTTAGTTGCTAATGTCATTTGATTTTGCTTTCATCTTACATATAATGAAGGATGTTATGGGAATTACTTATATGCTTTGCCAAGCCCTACAACAAAAATCTCAAGATATTTTAAATGCTATGCATTTGGTGACTACCACAAAGACTTTAATTCAGAAGTTAAGAGATGATGGTTGGAAAAATTTTTTAGAAGTGACATCATTTTGTAAGCATCAAGACATTGAAGTTCCTGATATGGATGCTTGTTTTTCTAGTGTAGGATGATCTCGTCGTAAACAAAAATCAGTAACAGTTGAAAATCATTATCGAGTTGATATATTTACAACTATCATTGATCAACAATTGCAAGAGCTAAATAATATATTCAATGAGCAGGCGATCAAGCTTTTTAAGTTGAGCACAACTTTAGATCCTAGAAATAGCTATAAATTATTCAATGTTGAAGATATATGCTTACTTGTTGACAAGCTCTATCCTTAAGATTTTTCTGACTAAGAAAAAATTCATTTGATACTTAGTTGCAGCATTATGAGCTTGATGTACCCAATCATCCAAAGTTAAAGAGCATGTCATTGATTGCTGATTTATGTCAAGGATTGGTTGAAACAGAAAAATCAACAATTTATCCACTAGTTGACAGGTTGATTCGGCTTATTTTGACTCTTCCTGTTTTTGCAGCAACTACTGAATGGCTTTCTCAGCGATGAAGATTGTTAAAACAAGACTTCGTAATCGAATAGAGGATGATTTTCTTGCAAATTATTTGATTGTCTACATAGAAAAAAAAAATTGCTGAAAGATTCACAATTGATATGATAATCGATGATTTATATTCTATGAAAGAATGACAAGCACAATTAAAATAAATATGTAAGAATCATTCTTTATTATTTTTTATTTTATTTCAAAGTTTATCAAACATAAATAATGCTTCGCTTTAGCTAATGTTTCTTATATAATTTGTATGTTCATAAAGACCAACAACATTAATGTGATGGATACATCTTCAAGATGAAATTAACTTCATTACTTTGACTCAATTTGGCATTGCTCCAAACCTTTTACCTTATACAAAGGTCATTATATGTTTGTAATAAGTTATTTGAATAAAACTAAATCATGCTGTTTTTTTTTCAGCTCATGTACAATAAATTAAAACAAATATTATATCTTGTTATATTATTTTTGGCCCACCCTAACAAATAATCCTAGCTCCGCCCCTACCCCTTGGTTACAGACAGGAGCGGAGCTAAAATTATTTGTTAGGAGGGGCCAAAATTAATATAATAATATATAATATTTGTTTTAATTTATTGTACATGAGTTGTAAAATAAAACATGTACAATTTAGTTTTTTTTCAAATAACTTACTACAAACATATAATGACCTTTGTATAAGGTAAAATATTTGGAGCAATATCAAATTGAGTCAAAACAATGAAGTTAATTTCATCTTTATAATGGATCTATCACTTTAATGTTGTTGATATTTATACCAAAGTATATAAGAAACAATAGTTAAAGCGAAGCATTATTTATGTTTGATAAACTTTGAAATAAAGTAAAAAATAATAAAGAATGATTTTTACATATTTATTTTAATTGTGCTCGTCGTTCTTTTATAGAATAGA
The DNA here is from genome assembly GCF_005239225.2 of Populus alba. NCBI lineage: Eukaryota > Viridiplantae > Streptophyta > Magnoliopsida > Malpighiales > Salicaceae > Populus > Populus alba. The sequence continues at coordinate 20,289,574 of NC_133297.1, read as the reverse complement.
AATCATCAATTATCAGATCAATTGTGAATCTTTCAGCAATTTCTTTTTCTATATAGACAATCAAATAATTCACAAAAAAATCATCCTCCATCTGATTGCAAAGTCTTGTTTTAACAACATTCATCACTGAAAAAGCTCGTTCAGTAGGCTGTGAGTTATCAATATATATATATTTTTAAATCAATTCTTCTTATTTTGTTCATGATCCAACCTAAAATCAAAACATATATCGTAAGAAAAAATTAATAATTTTGGTGGCTCTGCTAAAAACAAAATATATATAAAAAAAAATCCAAGCATAATCAAAAACAACCAATAAAAATATATCTAATTAATTAGAAAAAAATCACTATAACAAGAATTCAAAAAAAACAATTGGTAGAACTACCAGATTCTAAGAAAAAAAATTTGATAGAATTATATATATATATATATATATATATATATATTATATATATCATCAAAATTTATTAACAAACATCTCAAAACAAAACAAAATTAGATTTTAAATTTAAGTTACCTTATTTTCATTGTTGAAAAATAAATTAATTGGTGGCTCTATTTTTAATTTGTTTGTAGAAAAAATTTTGCTCGTGATTTGTGTTTTTTATTTTTTGTTTTTAATCGGCTGCAAGATTTATATTAGGGTAAATTGATAGCTCTATTTTTTATTTCACAAAATAATATTTTTATATTTTCTTTCTTTCCCACGCATGTCAAGAGTATATTCAAAAGAAATCAAAAGTAAAAAGTTACACTTAATTTCAGACTCACTTTTACCCAGTAATTGAAAAAAAAAAAATGTCTTGCAGGGGGGGGCCCCGACCCCTGCTTGCCCCCCTTGCTCCCCGCCCTTGCCAAGGGTCTTCGTTTTTTTTGCCATTTGAAAATAAACAAAGAATGAATAGTGTGAAGGTAATTTAATTACCTTCACACTGTCCCATGCATGCGTAAAATTTTACGCGTGCATGGCTGGTTGGGTTACTGGCTTAGGCAAGTGACTAGGTGGTTGGGTCCAGCCCAAAAAAAAATTTCTTCAAAAATTATTTCAAAAAATCTATGATTTTCCGCAAATAATTTACTTCATTTTGATCAATATTTGTTTGTATTTTTATACTGTAAAGGTACAAATCTGGTATTAAAATATCTAGTTTTTGTCAAAACATAAAAAAAATTGTTTTTTTTTTATGTATACGGCCAAGTCTCTCTCAAATAAATAAATTAATTAATAAATCATATTGGTATTTTCAATAATAAAAATTCAAAAAAAAAAAAGTTTTAACATGCATTTTGGCTTTAATAACCAGTTAAAGTCACGAGAATTGGTTAATATTTCAAAATTTTCAAAAAACTTATTTTGTTTTCTTTTAATATCAGGGGTTACGACCTTATAAGTAAATTATATTCCGGATATTAAATTCTTTTGTTGACGTTAGAATGGTTAGGTTTTACCCAATAAGATAAAAATCTCTTTAACTAAGAAAACTTTTCTTAAACCATAGACGGACCAAAAACTAGAAAACATGATAAGACTTTAATTTTTTTATCAGACACTAAAACAATGCAGCTTACCTTAGGTAGGGTGTATTTGGGATGTTAATACCTTCCCTTTACGCAGTCAGTCCCCGTACCCGATCTCTAAGACCAGTTAGGGTTCTTGGTGACCAAAATACTAGGTGGCGACTCCTATTCTATTTTTCCACACATTTTTAGATAATACCAAATTTGAGGATGGATGTTTTCGCAGCGACATCGCACACATGCGACAGTAGTTTTAAAATGTTTTAATTTATAAAATATAAAAGCAATTTATCATAAAAAAAAAAAAAAGTAATTAGGATTTCTGTTTATTAGACTTCAATGATAGTTTAAATGTTTTATAATTATAAAATAAATAAATAAATTATATATATATATATATATAAGCATTAGGATTACTGTTTAGGATACTTAAAGAATAGTTTAAATGTTTTCAATTTATAAATATAAAAACTAATTTATGTAAAAAAAACATAATTAGGATTTCTGTTTAGGATACTTTAATGATAGTTTAAAATCTTTTAAAATTATAAAATATAAAATCAATTTACAAAAAACGTAATTAGAATTTTTTGTTAGCTATACTTCTAGGATAGTTTAAATTTTTTAAAAATATAAAATATAAGACCAATTTTTTTTTAAGCATTAAAATATTTGTATAGGATACTTCAAATTTAAATATTTTTAAATTTACAAAAAACTATAATATAGGGTTTTGTTTGGTATACATTTATGATAGTTTAAATTTTTTAAAATTACAAAATATAAAAGCAATTAAAAAAAAGAGGAATTAGGAATTATGTTTAGCATACTTCAATGATAGTTTAACTATTTTAAAATTATAAAATATAAAATCAATGTACAAAAAATGTAATGAGGACTCTTGTTTAGTATACTTTTAGGATAGTTTAAATTTTTTAAAATTATATAAATTTAAAAGCAATATACACACACACACACACACACACACAAAGAATTATAGGATTTATATTTAGTATACTTCAATGATAGTTTAAAATGTTTTAAAATTATAAAATATAAAATCAATTTATCAAGAAAAGTAATAAGGATTTCTGTTTTTAGGATACTTCAAGAATAGTTTAAATGTTTTAAAAGTATAAAATTTCTAAACGAATTTATATATATATATATATATAAGTAATTAAGATTTCTGTTTACGATAGTTCATGGTTAGTTTAAAATTTTAAAAATTAAAAAATATAAAATCAATTTATAAAAAATAAAAAGTAATAAGGATTTTTTATTTAGTATACTTCAAGGATAATTTAATGTTTTAAAATTATAAAACACAAAAGCAATTGATAAAAGAAAAAGAATTAGGATTTCTGTTTAATATACTTCAATGATAATTTAAATGTTTTAAAATTATAAAATATAAAAAACAATTATATATAAAAAGCATTAGGATTACTTTTTAGGATACTTCAATAATTGTTTAAATATTTTAAATTTATAAAATATAAAAATAATTTTACAAAAAAAAGTAACTAAGATTTCTGTTTAGAAATACTTCAAGAATAGTTTAAATGTTTTAAAGTTATAAAATATCAAACAAATTTAAATAATAATAAAAAAAAGCATTAGGATTACTGTTTGGGGATACTTTAAGGATAGTTTAAATGTTCTAATTTATCCAAAAAAGTTATTGGTATTTCTATTTTACGATACGTCAACGATAGTTTAAATATATTTTTAAATTATAAAAAACAAAACCAATGAATATATATATATATATATTATATATATATTAATATAAGCATTAAGATTTTTTATTTAGGATACTTCAATAATTGTTTTAAATTTTTTAAATTTATACAATATAAAAATAATTTATCAAAAGAAATAAATTAGGATTTCTTATTTAGAATACTTCAAGGATAGTTTAAATATTTTCAATTTATAAAATATAAAAAGCAATTTATTAATAAAAAGCATTATGATTATTTTTAGGAAATACTTCAAGGATAGTTTAAATGTTTTCAAATTTATAAAATATTAAACCAATTTATCTAAAACTTAATTAGGATTTCTATTTAGTATGCTTCAATGATAGTTTAAATGTTTTTAAAATTATAAAATATAAAATAAATTTACAAAAAAACATAATTAGAATTTTTCCTTAGTATACTTCTAGGATAGTTTAAATGTTTTAAAATTATAAAATATAAAACCAATTTATAAAAAAAAAAAAAAAAAACCATTAAGATTTCATTGTAAGGATACTTCAATGATAGTTTCATATATTTTTTAATTTATAAAATATAAAGCAATTTATAAATTAAAAAAAAAGATAATTAGGATTTCTTGTTTAGAATACCTTCAAAGATAGTTTAAATGTTTTTAAAAATTATAAAATATAAAACGCAATATATATATATATATATATATATATAATATATATGGTAATTAGGATTTAATGTTTATTGAGACTTCAACGATAGTTTAAATTATTTTATAATTATAAAAATAAAATATAATATATATATATAAGCATAAAAAAAATGGTTTTAATATTTTTATATTTTAAAAAATTTAAAACTATCCTAGAAGTATAAACTAAACAAAAATGCTTATTACGTTTTTTCGTAAAGTGATTTTATATTTTATAATTTTAAAAGATTTAAACTATCATTGAAGTATCTTAAACAGAATTTCTAATTAATTTTTTTTACATAATTGGTTTTATATTTTATAAATTAAAAACATTTAAACTATTCTTGAAGTATTACTTCAATGATTGTTTAAATATTTAAATTTGTAAAATATAAAACAATTTACAAAAAAAATATAATTATGATTTTTTGTTTAGTAATACTTTTAAGTTAGTGTAAATTTTTTAAAATTAAAAATCTATAAAAGCAATTTATAAATTGTCGCAATGTCAAAATCCCGCAAGCATTGCGGCGTCGGCTGGTGATTTTTTTCTCGTTGTGTGTTGCTTGCTTTTGATTCGTTGGGAGTCGCCACCTAATAATTTATTGAAGGCTACTAGGAAACCGGACGTAATGGTCTTGTCAAAGATTCGTGGGTAAGGGACTAGTTGTGGTTAGGGAAGGTATTAGCACCCCTAACGCTCCCTACCTGAGGTAAGCTGCTTCGTGGCTTTGACGGGTTAAAGAAGTTTTAAAATTTTGTTTTTTTATCGGATATTAGAAATACAACTTACATATAAGTTAATAATTCTTGACTGTGATCCAATCAAAATATTAAATTCTTCTTTAATCTTTGCAATTTTATCATAATAAATAAAAACATCCATAAAAAAGCACACAAAAACATCTCATACACTTTCACTATATTTTTTCTTTTTCTTTTCTTTTTGTTTTTTTTTGTTACATCCACATTTACAACATACAAATAAAAATTCAAACTAAACAAATATTACATTAAACAATTTGAAAATTACAAAATAAACCCCTCAAATCTATAACAGTGCTGGGAAGCCCTTATGAAACAGCATGAACAGTGGCGGCGCGTCTCCTCACGCGCCAACCTAAGTCACTGGCGGCGTGTGGGTTCACGCGCCCCGCTGTGAAAACGCAGGCAGCAGGGGAGATTCAAAACGGCTTCCTCCTCTCTTCCTTTCTGCACCGGTCGGCAAACCGCAGTGACCTGTAAAACAATAGTAGGATCTCTTATCCTCTTTCTTTAAAGATAGTTTAAATGTTTTAAAATTATAAAAATAATTTTATTAGAAAACTAAGTAGGATCTCTGTTTCTGATAGTTGATTGATTGCTTAAATTTTGAAAAATCTAAGACTAATTTTTTTTAGAAAAGTAAGTAGGATCTTTGTTCTCTAAGCTTGAAAGATAGTTT
>NC_133297.1:20247101-20283697 GCF_005239225.2 Populus alba | reverse complement strand
AAACCTAATAACAAGGGCCATTTGCTCTCTTCTAGATTCATCTCGAGCTTCATAAAAAATTAAACAAAATCTCACATCACCAATCTCGTGACGAATTGAAGATTGAACATTTCTAGCAAAGACATGCAAAATTTCTTTTTGAATTTGATGTGAGATGTATTTAGCATTTTGTGGAGCATTACCCAAAACAAGAGCACCTACTTGTTCATTGTATGATGCTAAAAGTTTCATCATTTCAAGAAAATTACGTCGTTTTTTTTTATTCTGGACGTTCATCATGCCCTTTAAAAAGCACATGCTTGAAATGTGAGCCAATGAAACAATATCTATTGAAAGCTTTAATACACAATCGATTATTCTGAATTTCTTCAGTAGTTTGCCTCTTAACTACCTTCTCAATATGACATGACTGGTTTTTCAAATTTTCCAAGCACCTGGTAGTAAATATATTGAGCTGAATAGCACATCGTTCCCCGTCATTAATTAACTTTCTTCCAACAATTAAATCCTTTAACAGTAAATGTGTCTGATTCTGGCTTTCCAGATGGTTTACTTGGAAATAAATAGCAAGGGAAACAAAATGCAGTATTTTTCTCTGAATATCCAAGCCACCGATAACTTTTGAACCAATGATACTGAAATCGACGAGGAAGTTTTTTACCAGTTAGCGGATATTCAGACATCAAAGGTTGATATGGCCCCAAATTAATGTATGCCCTTCGAATTTCATCTTGTTGATTAACCGGGTATTCTCAAATTTGAGGACAATTGCTTGGATCTCTAATTAAATGAGCAATGCCAATTTTAGTAAGAGGCTACTCACTAATCAACGCAAGTTCTTTGTAAACTAAAGCACATTGAGGCTCCTCAACTATAACTTCAAACATTACTTGGAGTTGGTTCACTAGGCTGTGAGTTATCAATATTTTTCCTTTTTTTTTTTTCAAAAAAAGAATCAATTCTTTTTATTTTGTTCATGGTTCAACCTAAAATCAAAAACATATATCGTGAGAAAAAAATGATAATTTTGGTGGCTCTGCTAAAAACAAAACATAAAAAAAAAATCCATGCATAATCAAAACAAAGCAATAAAATATATCTAATTAATTAGAAAAAAAAATCACTATAACAAGAATTCAAAAAAATTTGTTAGAACTAGCAAATTTGAAAAAAAAAAAGCAAAAATAATAAAATTATATAAAAAAAATCTCATCAAATTCTTAATAAAACATCTCAAAACAAAATAAAAATATATTTTAAATTTGAGTTATTGATATCCAATTACCTTGTTTTGTTTACTGAAAGATAATTAAACAGTACTTTGCTTCAATCTTTCCATAGAAAAATTCTGTTTGTGATCTGCATTTTTATTCCTGTGTTTGTTTTGACCGGCTGCGTTGCAACTTGCAAGTTTTATATTAGGGTTGTACTTGTAGCCTGTAGGGAAAGAAAAGACAAAGAAACACATTGATAACTTTATAATTTTTTTCTTTCCACGGAGGCACCATTTAATCAAGGCAAAGCCTTTCCACATAAGCATCTTTTTAAAAATTATTACAGGGGTCGGGCTCTGAGGGGTCGGGCTCTGCTTGTCCCCCCTTCATTTCACCCCTAATAACACCTCCTCTACACCAACTCCTTGCAAGGTATAGATGCAAATATTTTTATGTGTTTTTGAAAATGCAATTGAGTTAGCTTAAGCGTACTAGACTAAATTTCTATAGCTCAAAACTTTTTATGCATAGTTGAGCTATGCAACCCATGATCTTAAAAGATTTATAGAGATTATTTTTTGAAGTATTTGAAAGTGTGGTAGCGATTGCTTTTCAAAGTGTTTTCATTTTCAAAACACATTAAAATAATGTTTTTTTTTTAAATTATTTTTTACATCAACCCATTAAAATGATATGAAAACATTAAAAACATATTAATTTGAAAGTAAAAAAAACAAAAAAAATTTAAATTTTTTTAAAAAACACTTTCCAACTGCAGTGTCAAACACTTAATTGCTTCTGTTTTTGTAGTTGAGTTTTAGATTGAAGATAGATACAATCCAATTATACAAAAAAAACTCACAATTTTTCTTGTTTTATTTAGTTTTTTTATGGGCTCCATGAAAACATGCTTCAACCCCAACTATAAAAAACAAAGATACCCTTAATGCTAGTAGGATTTGAACTTAAAATTTTGGAGGAAGCAAACCTGTGAGCCCTGGTACTCAACTCCAAAACATTGAATTTCTGTAGATCCACCCCACTTATATGTTGCCCCGTGAAAAAGCAATTTGCAGAGATATAGTCTACACCGTGCATGATTCCTGACAAGCAAATATATTCGAAGTCACTCTAAATCGAAGATGCCACTTTCATGAATGTGAAAAGCTATGGCATGTGCTAGCTATGGCCATGCTCCCATACAACTTTTATACACCGCACTTGCTTTAACCTAAAGTACATATATGATGGGTATATATTGGGCGCACAATAGCATCTATTTACTCTTTAATAGGGAGGAATCATAATGAATAAATCAAAATATAACTTCTGCAATTTTCAAGTAACAAGCGTAATAAAAAAGGAAAAACAGAATGCTTGGAAGAAAACCTCTGCCATTGCTTGGATTAGAATACAAGTAAGGACACGACCCGTGGAGGGGGGGGGGGGGCGCTAACGTTAACGTCAAACTTTCAGGTTAAAGATTCAAAACTCCATTCTACTGGACTTCCCACCTCACCCAACTCCGAAAGAGTCCTCTCAACTAGAAAGGAAAAGAAAACGAGGTAAATTAAAAAAAAATCACAACAACGTAAACAGACTTCAATTTTTCTACCTGAAGAGTTTGAGGGAGGAACTTGGTTCCAACATTGAGGAACAACATGGCTAAGAGATCAGATTTTGCACAGAAGCTGTTAGAAGATCTCCGGTCGAGGAAGGAACGAATGGCTGTATCTCATAGCTCAGAAGGTTCAAAATCAGCTGCTCCAGGTTAGTATATTCTATTATATTTCACACTTTATTTTCTTCAGCTCAAAAACAAAATTGAAAATTTAGAAGGCTTAAAGCAAGTAAAAGCTATGGTTTAAAACTATCACGAAACTTGGAAAGCTATCATGCCTCTAAACATGAAGAATCGCAAGTTTTTATCATCAGTTCAGCTCTCATCAGAAGTGTAAAATTAATAGCTAGGTCTCTAAACTAAATTAATGATTATTCTTACCCAATGACCTTTCCTGCTCTTTTTAAGTAATGTATAAGAAGATTATTTGGATGGCCAATTTGGAATACAAAAGAGCAGGGATTAATAGAAAGTATGATATGGCTAAGTTAAAAAAATAAAAAAATAAATTCAGACACCTCGCTGATGACAGAAGCAGGGCCTGCCTTTCACCTTCATTCAAAAACGATAGAACAAGGAGCAAGTAACCTAGTCTCGCAGTAGTATAATAATGCTACTTGTGATGCAGTTTCCCAACCAAAAACTCTTGTGATATGCTAATAATGCTCTGTTCCAGAAAAAATCTAAAAAGAAACAGAAACCTGATGAAAACAGTGGCGAAGGGTAAGATGAAAGAAAACCAAATATTAAAGCTCTACACCCTCTCATATGTAAAGAACACAAAATGAAAAGGAAAGGAAATCAATTCATCTATTGCAAAATATTTATATGCGAACTCCAATTTTCCAGTATTTTATATTTTCAAAAAGAATAAATAGGAAAAAAAAAGTGACATTTTCTAAAGTGTGAACTGTGTGAGAAGAAGGAAATATTAGGGCATGTATGGCAAGCGCTTTATTTTCAATACTAGATGGTGACATCTAGTCTTCTAGCATACAAAAATTCCTGCATTTTCATTACATAGTACGAAGTATCATCATTGTTTTCTCTGCATCGTGTGCTTGTGCAGATGTATATGCTTATTCCAAGCAAATGCACAGAGGATCCAGAGATATGAAGACCCATAGAAGTGTAAGTATCATGGCTCAAGCTTATCACAGTTTTTAGGTATTATAAATTTCCAATTTACTCGAACTGTTCCATGACCACAGAATGGCATTAGAAGTGGAAGTGTGCACAGTAGAACTAGTGGAAGTGATATATCACTCTCCATTGAAGAAGTTTCAACAGAGTTTGTTCCATTTGGGAGAGGACGAAACTCCGAACAAATAGGAGATCTGTCCATGGCACTGGCTTTTGCCCTTGAGAATGGCGGAAAGCTCAGAAGAATGGATTCGTCTGGCAATAGTTCAATGCTAGGTTTCCTGCATCAAATTGGAAGAAGACCAGTGGATGTAAGCAAGATGGAAAGAAGCGGTATTAATAGGCATCACTCTTCAAGTAACCGTTTTCCTACACTCTCCCATCTCCACATCAAAGAAATATCAAAAGGTGCACAAAAGTTAAATCAGATCCTGAGAGCTTGTTCAAATGGCCTTAACTTTGAATCATATTCATTAGAAATTGGCAAGGAACTACTCAAAGAGGCCGTGGATTTGGAAGAGTCCTTGAGAATGCTTGTAAACCTGCAAAAAGCTTCAGAATACATGATCTGCCCACAGAGCAAATCTCGTATCACATTGCTTGATGAGGATGAAGATGACGATGACACCTCTACCAAAAAAGCTGAGCATAACCAACTTGCTCTGCCAAGGTTCTCCTTCGACAAGCCCTCAATAAATTCTCATTACATCCAGAAAGTTGAAAGGGCTGATCTCATGCAGAGGATAATGGCTCTGACTTATTTGTCAGAAGCTGCAAGTTTCAACCATGACAAGCACAATTTAAGTACCTCAAATTCAGTTTCTCACAAGAAATCATCTAGCTATGGCTCAACTTCTAAAACCTTAGCAGCATTATCTGAACAGAAGAATCAGTCGAGTTCATCAAAATCCAATCCAGAGAAGGCGAGAATTCCAAATGTAATTGCAAAACTAATGGGCCTTGAGGAACTTCCAGAAAATGCAGATTCAAAGCACACAAAGAAAGAGTCAAGTTCCAAGCAGAAAACTGAAATGAATGTTACAAATAAATCTGCAGAAAGAAGCTCCACACGTGAACGCAAGACAAAAGATGCTGAGAATTCAGTACCCAAAGTAAGAAAACAAAAGCAGATGCAGCCCAATCAGAATAAGATGCTTCAGGATCCAAAACATGCTTTGCAAGCAGAAAAGACTCTGCCAGATCGCCATGCTACCTTTGAAATGACTATGCATGCCGGAAAGCAACCCATGATGGATGTGAATGGGACAAAACCAGAGAAAGGCTCAAATAAAGCTAACGTGAAAATGGAAAGGCACCAAAGCAACAGCATCCAAATGAACCAAAGCACAGGAAAGCGAAAGAATGGTCAGGATAAAGAGAGAGAACAAGATAATACTAAGACGAGGGAGCAGAAAGGGAAAGAACAAGGTGAAACAAGAAAGCTAATCCGAAAGCATGAGCTGCAGCAGATGGCATCACATGCACAAATTGGGTCCGAAGCAGCAATTACATTGGAAGGGCAAACAGACCACAATGCAAGCATGCTTAAAATAGAAAACAGAGATGAAAACTGGCACCTTTCCAATGATCAACCAAAGTCTTCCAATGACCTTGGATTCCAACAGGCTCACACATTCCGAAACTTTCAACAACGAGACATAAAGTATCATGCAGGAGAGGGGGAGTGGCAGACTGCTAAGCAGAAGATTCAAGATAGAAGTCAAAAGAAAAGTGAAGTAATGTCCAAGAATTTTCCCACCCCCATGAACGACATTCTGAATTTCCAAAAAAGACATTCGCAGATGAACCAGGCAACTCCTGGCAGTACAAGTTCTAGAGAATCTGTTGATGAAATGCCATCCAAAGGGTTTCCAACTAACAGGCACCATGAAGATCCTGTCTACGAAAGAATTTATAATAATAACCATGTTAAAGTGCAAGATTCAATGACCAGGTACTCGAATCAAGATTCCTCTCCAATAGATCCTAAATATGATATGAAGGAGAAAAGCAGCACTCCAACTATGGAAGAAAAGGCAACTCATTCACCAGCCACGCAGAAGGTGAGAAATACCATGGGACAAAAGGCAGAGACCCCTCGAAAGATTGACGAACTAGCGTCAAGAAAGAGTGGAACTCCAAACAGCTTGGCAAGGCAACAAAAACGTCAAACTTCTGCTTTGCAAGAAGGTAAGCAGAAAAGGCGCTGCAAACTTGGTGGATCTACAGTCGAACAAGTGATAGCCATCAGGTCCAGAGAAGAAGAGGCACGCATTGTTAAATCCAGCAAATCAATGGCAAACATCCAGCAACCGAATGTGTTGGAAGATCTGCATAATAAAGATGAACACGCTTCCAACTCCTATATTCCTGTGGATGATGAAAGCCAAATCCTAAAAGGACCAAAAATCCTAGTTCCTAATGACAGCGTAAGCCCATTTGTTACTACAATCTAAGAACTCGATATGCACAGAGTATCCTATACACTCGCACAAACTATAAGCCACATTATCATAGATGACAATTCTTGCTGCTTGCTATTGAACTAACAAAAGCTCTTTTTTTGGTTTCATGCAGTGTCAAAACACAATCTCAACAGTTACGAATGAGCAACAAGGTCAAGAATTGGGCAGAGATCAACTGCAATCTCACAACTTTGTTTTGAATTCACTTAATGGTAGATACAACTTTGCATTTTCAGTTTCACTTCCCAAAGTATTGCTCTCCTCATTTACATCATTCCGCATATCCTCCTCTGGTTCATCAACCACGTAGACTTAGTTTTCCCATATCAAAACTACCAATAAATCGCTATGCGCTCAAACCAACTTCTATCATCAAGACCATAAAAAAAAGAGACGCAACACAATCTAATATCATTCTTCATTGTTGAAATGTTTGCAGAAAGTCATCAAACTAGCAAAGATATCACATACCCCTCACAAGTGAAGAACCAAAAAGCATTGAAATTGGAGACACCAGAGCCGCTAAATGAGAGCGAAAATCACCTAAAGCAGATCCTGATAAAGAGTCAACTATTCCTTAACACAGCTGAGGCACTTTTCAAACTCAACATACCTTTCTTCGTTCTCCACGCTGGTAGTCAAGACTACCACGACGAAGAAAGCAAGCTCATATTAGATTGTGGATACGAAATAATGAAAAGAAAAGGCAAAAAGCAAGAGCTCAGTGTCCATCCATTCATGAAAATATCAGTCACCTCTATTAAGGTAAAATCCTTGGACAACTTGATCAAGCTATTGTACAAAGACCTCGAGATGTTAAAACTCTACTGTAGAAATGGTAATCCTGAATGTCTTCCACTTGTCGAAGACTACCTACAGAAAATGCTGGAATGTGATGTGTACAACTGGGATATAGATGTGAATTGTATGTGGGACTGTGGTTGGGACAAGATGATGTTTGCATTTCTTGAAAAGGATGATGTTATCCGGGATGTGGAGAAGTTCGTGCTTGATGGATTGCTTGATGAAGTTGCCAAAGATCTTCTACCAGTATTCTGATTGGACTGAAAATTAGGACACTACAAAACTGTTTGAGCAGATTTTTTTTTTTACTTTTCTTTATTATTCCTGTGTATATTTTAAAGAGAATTTTGTGTGAATTGTACATTTTTTACTTTTTGGCTCAACAATAGTAATGCATATTTGCAGAGTTATATTTGTATAATACAAGAGAAGTTCAACCAGATACGAACCATATATATAAAAAGAGCAAAGGGGAAAAACGGCATCAGTGCAGCTCATAGAATTGGAAAATAAATAGATATGAACAAAAAAAAAACTCTTCAGTAATGTTGAATTTTCCGGAATTTTGGAGCAGCCAGAAACTCATTTCAGATTTTCCACTTTCTCAGTTTCGCTTCCTTTCAAGTTATAAAAAAAAAGTTATGGGCTCAAATTATCTCTCCAATGCCATCACCTTTCGATTTATAAAAAAAAAAAGAGAAAAGATTAGGAGCTCAAATTATTTCTCCAATGCCATCACCTTTCGATTTATATAAAAAAAACATCAGCAATTATTTTCCTATCATTAACATCTAAAAAAAAACTATTATTTTCCTTGTAATGCTTTTATTCGAAGGTAAAATTCTAAAGATCAACTTGCTAAGCTCGTCTCATCAAAAGATAATCATTTATTGGAATTAAATTTTAGTTGATAAGATGGGAAGTATATTCATTTATCAACTAATTTTAAAATTTTTAACAAGATATTATATAAAAGTTTTAATATTTTTATCTTCAATATATCAGGTATACATGTAATTGGGTTACTCATGAAAATACACTAAGTAAAGCAACTTTTTTATTTTTCATTATTATTTTCAAACTTTTTTCTTGCAATTGGATTCTGTTAGATCATCCGAGTCCTTAGGAGAACAACAACAGAATGATATGCAACCGGATATGCAGCAGCAGTATCTTGGAGGATATGCAGTGCAGTGATATCCATTCTGTTGTTATCCATTCTGTTAGCAGCTTGATCACATCTCCTAAGATTGTGCATTCTCTTTTGAATAAGTTTGTTTTGTATTTTATCAACTTACAGTTACAATGTATCCTATAAATATAATACATTAATGAATGACAAAAGCAACAGAGCTAAAAGCTCATTCAAATATATCCTCTGTTCATACATTTACATGGTATCAGCCTAAACACATTAAGCTCACGCTTTCTTCATTGATCCCCTAGCTTCCGCAATTTATTTTTCCAATGGCAACTCACACCACTTCTACTCCTCCAACACTTGCCATCCCCCTCACAACCACCATTTCAATCAAACTTGATGGTTCTAACAATTATCTGGCATGGAAAATGCAGTTCCTTAATCTGCTCCGTGGTCATGATATGATAGGTTTCATTGATGGCAGTGAAGCTTTCCCTCCTAGAAATCTCTCCACTGGTTCATTGAACCCTGCCTATGATGTTTGGCAGAAAAAGGATGTATGTCTCCTTGGCTGGATACTTGCCTCGATTTCAGAAAGGCTTGTTTCCACCATTTATGGTTTGAATACATCCAAGCAAGTCTGGACAACACTCCAGAATCGTTTTTCATCACAATCAAGATCTCACATTTCTCATCTTAAACGTCAACTGCAAATGTTGACTCAAGGAGGGAAAACTTGTTCTACATATCTTGACTCTGCCAAAACTCTTGTTGATCAATTAGCAGCAGCTGGCAAACCTGTTGATGATCAAGACCTCATCAATTTTCTTCTGATTGGTCTCCACAGTTCTTATACTCCTTTTGTTACCTCTTTTAACTTTGCATCCCGTGACACTGAGTTCACATTTGAAGATTTTCAAACTGAACTTTTAGGATTTGAAAACCTTCTAGAAATCACTCAATCAGCTGCTACTTCGGATACTAGTCACTTTGCCTTTGCTTCTCGTAAACCAAGATTGCCAGCCTCTCTCAAAAAGACAAAACCCTTCAATCCCCGTCCTCCACAAAATAATAGATCTCCTACTTCACCAATTCAGAACACACGTACTATCTGTCAAATTTGTGAGAAATCTGGCCATCTTGCTATTGATTGTTTTCATCGTTTTGACTATTCATTCCAAGGCAGGTTTCCTCCTCAAGATCTAGCAGCTATGGTCAAAACTACTAACGTCAAATATGCCAATCCTGTGTGGTACATGGACAGTGGTGCAAATGCTCATATCACCTCTGATGCATCTAAACTCGCCGACCAGCAGCCTTTTTGTGATTCTGATTTTGTCACTGTTGGCAATGGTTCAGGTTTGCAAATTCAACACATTGGTTCTTCATCCTTTCAAATCGGTCCCTCCAGTTTTCATCTCAATAAAATTCTTCATTGTCCTCAAGCATCTTCCAATCTTATCTCTGTTAATCAATTTTGCTTGGATAATAATTGCTACTTTATACTAACTGCTAGTAATTTTATCGTAAAGGAAAACTTGACAGGCAAGATTCTGCTGCAAGGTGTGGTTGAAAATGGTCTCTATCCACTAGCTGGGTTCAAGTCTTCTCAGAAAAACCTCACATGTCTATCTGCCAACATTGGGGTTACTGCTACACCTGCAACTTGGCACTCCAGGCTAGGCCATCCTTCTACTGCTGTCTTTGATATCTTAAGTCGTTCCCATAAACTTTCTATCATGACTCATTCCAATAAATTCGATTTCTGTTCAGCTTGTCCACTTGGCAAAGCTAAGCAACTCCCTTTCTCTTTTTCTCACCGTCAGTCCTTGGTTCCTTTAGCATTAATCCATTCTGATGTATGGGTTTCTCCTGTTAAATCCATTGGTGGTTGTAAGTACTATGTTTTGTTTGTTGATGATTTTTCCCGCTATTCGTGGCTTTATCCTTTACAACAAAAGTCTGATGTGTTTCCAACATTTGTTAAGTTTAAAACCATTGCAGAAAATTTGTTTTCTGCCACTATTAAACAAATACAAACGGACAATGGTGGTGAGTTCACCTCTAATCAGTTTAAAACATTTCTGATGACCCATGGAATCCATCATAGGCTCACATGCCCTCACACATCTCAGCAAAATGGAATTGCAGAACGAAAACATCGACATATTCAGGAAATGGGACTCACATTACTTGCACAATCTGCACTACCACCTCAGTATTGGGTAGATTCTTTTCTTACTTCTGTATTCTTGATCAACAGATTACCAACTCCAGTTTTAAAGAACCAAACCCCATACTTCTTACTTCATAACACTGAACCAAATTATATGGACTTACGTATCTTTGGTTGTGCATGTTATCCGCTTCTAAAACCATATAATGACCACAAACTAGAATTTCGCAGTAAGCAGTGTCTCTTTCTTGGCTATTCCAACTGTCAAAAAGGGTATAGGTGTCTTGACTTAGCCACCAAACGTGTCTACATCTCCCGACATGTGGTGTTTGATGAGCACTGTTTCCCAGCTAAGGTATTGGAAATGTTCAACCCACCTGCACATCAGAATTCTCCTACAAGTAAGTCTTTGATAATTCCTACTTCAGTTATGTCAAGTTCTTTATTATCTCTGCCAAGTTTTACAGATATCCAATCTCCACCTCCTATATCTGCTTCTGCAAGCTCTCGTCCAGTTCTACATATATCTCATATATCTGACATCCCTCCACCTTCTAATCCTGAAACTTCACCTTCATATATTGCACCAATTCCTCCTGAAACTTCACCTTCATATATTGCACCAATTCCTGCCACTCACACTGAACAACCTGTTGTCCCTACTATCCAAACACGTTCCAAGACAGGCCATTCACGACCAAAACAATACTCTGATTACCAATTATTTTACTCAACCCGACACCCTTTACGAGCCTTCTCTGCATTCCATGCAATTGTTGAGCCAACATGTTATACACAAGCCACCTTGGATTCACAGTGGCGTGCTGCTATGGGCAGAGAATTTGATGCATTAATGGAGAATGGCACTTGGTCTTTATGCCCACGTCCACCGAATAAGCATGTTGTGAGAAATAAGTGGGTCTACAAGGTGAAACGAAAACCTGATGGTAGTGTTGAGCGCTTTAAGGCTCGATTGGTCGCCAAAGGTTATGATCAAAGGAGTGGAATTGATTTCCATGAGACTTTCTCTCCTGTGATAAAACCGACAACCATTTGTTTGGTTTTGGCCCTAGCTGTTCATTTTCATTGGCCTATTAAGCAATTGGATGTGTCCAATGCCTTCTTACATGGCTTTCTTGATGAGGAAGTGTTTATGGAACAGCCGCAGGGCTTTGTTGATGAAACCAAACCTGATTTTGTCTGCAGATTACATAAATCTTTGTATGGCCTCAAACAAGCTCCAAGAGCATGGTTTCAACGTTTATCACAACAACTCATTGAACTTGGGTTCCAAGCATCCATCAATGACTACTCTTTGTTCACTCTACATACTGACAACACCAAAATTTTTGTCTTAATTTATGTAGATGACATTTTGGTCACTGGTTCCAGCTCCACTCAAATTGCTACTCTGATCCAAAACCTGCAGAGCATTTTTCAAGTCAAAGATCTTGGTTCCTTATCTTATTTTTTAGGTGTGGAAGCTGATAGAACTTCACAAGGTCTTCATTTATGTCAGACGAAATATATTTCTGATTTATTACATTGCACCAAAATGGCTGGAGCCAAGCCTCTTGCCTCTCCTACTGTTACAGGTACAAAGTTATCTGGCCTTGATGGTGAAATGTTATCCGATCCCACCGATTATCGACATATTATCGGGGCTTTGCAATATTGCACAATCACCAGACCTGATATTGCATATGCTGTCAACCAACTTTGTCAATACATGCATCAACCAAGGTCGTCCCATTGGCAGGCCATGAAACGAGTTCTTCGTTATTTGAAAGGGACAGTAAATGATGGTTTGTACTACACTCCATCTTTCCTTGACATTCATACATACTGTGACTCTGATTGGGCAGGCAATCCTGATGACAGAAGGTCTACTAGCGGTTATGGAGTGTTCTTGGGTCGTAATCTGGTATCTTGGAGCTCTAAGAAGCAGCATGTTGTGTCTCGCTCCAGTACAGAAGCAGAAATACCGTTCAATGGCCCTAGCTACTGCTGAACTATACTGGATACGAATGTTATTCAAAGAATTGGGTATTGGTATTTCAACTACACCGACTCTGTGGTGTGATAACATTAGTGCCATTGCCTTGGCATCCAATCCAGTGTTCCATGCTCGAACAAAACATGTGGAAATTGATTACCACTTCATTCGAGAGAAAGTCTGCAATCGTGATGTCAAGGTGCAGCACATTTCAACACTTGATCAAGTTGCTGATATTTTTACGAAAGGACAATCTGCTCAACGATTTCAAGTTTTAAAGCACAAATTAATGGTTTGTTCACGCCCCATCAATTTGAAGGGGGCTGTTAGATCATCCGAGTCCTTAGGAGAACAACAACAGAATGATATGCAACCGGATATGCAGCAGCAGTATCTTGGAGGATATGCAGTGCAGTGATATCCATTCTGTTGTTATCCATTCTGTTAGCAGCTTGATCACATCTCCTAAGATTGTGCATTCTCTTTTGAATAAGTTTGTTTTGTATTTTATCAATTTACAGTTACAATGTATCCTATAAATATAATACATTAATGAATGACAAAAGCAACAGAGCTAAAAGCTTCATTCAAATATATCCTCTGTTCATACATTTACAGATTCTTCTTCAGCCATTATCATAAAACCCGATCTGGTTTAGTGAGTAGGATCGAAATACAAAGCTTTAGCCAAGTTTTACCCAGCAAAAAATCAAAATTATAATTATCCTAAACTCCCTACTGGATCAACCTAGGATCTAAATATCACTTCTTCCATCTCACCTCCTTTGTTAATACATATACCAGTGGTTCACGAATGCTGTTAATGCTGTCGCTAAAATTTGGCATTATTCCCACTGTGGAGCCAGTCGGTGTTCGAGATTTTTGATATTGATGGTGAACTTCGGGTCAAATTGCGGTTGATACCATCATAGCCATGGGTGGGAGGGGAGCTGTTTCATGGGCTTTTGTGTCACTCCTGAAGATCAAAATTTGAATTATCACCATTTCGTTTGTTCAATCTAATGGGTTGGCCATTGTTATGGTCTTAAAGGGTTTATAAAAAATTAAAATTAAAAAAGAAAAAACTAAATCGTGTGGCTAAAGTAAGCTCACCTATACTGCTTTAACTATGTATTGTAATAGTTATTTGTGTTGTTGCTTGGTTATGTGATACTTTAGCTATTGGTTTGGTCTAGATTGCACAGTATTTTTAGATGATAGAGGTGATAGATTGATAGGAATTAAATTATTACAGATTATTACAGAAAAGAACTAAACGGTGTCCTGTTTTTCCTGTTCATGCAGACTCAAATGGTTGTTGATTTTCGTAGTGTTTTTTCTTTCCTTCTCCTGGCGTGTGCCTTTGCACTTTCTGACTACCTATTCATTTAATTATCCTTATTGTGCACTGTTTATACAAAGAAGACAGAGAAAAAGGGTCTTCAATGATACATTAAATGCATCGGAGTTAATAATGATATGGCTTCAATACATGAATAGACAAGGGAAAGAGAAGGGATGTTCTTACTAGGAGTCAGTATTTAATCAAAGCCACGATGGAACAAAGAAGGCAGCATAAAAGATAAACTTTGGTCTTCTTCTCACCAAAAATCATGACTTTTTTTCACCTGTATTCATGTTTTCTAATTCAACCATCTTTTTTTCAAGGCAGATCGACCAAAAAAGAAAAAAGAAAAAGAGAGGGAGCACATGGCATCCAGAAATGAAAAAAGGGAAGCGAGACACAACGGAGAAGACAAACCTGCTGAGAGAGGGTTAAGATGGTTATGCTTCAAATCTTCTCCTTTTTCTTGAACAAACCGATTGAAGAAAGATAGGAGTTGGGTGAGTGTTGCTCCATTTGTGGTGGCTTTTATTTCTTCCGTTTATAATATTTTTTTTCTCGATTTTAAATGCATCACTGCTGGGTTTTTTCCTTAATTTTTTCCACAGCAGGGGTGTTCTTACTAGGAGTCAGTATTTGAAGAAAGACAGGAATTGGACGAGTGTTGTTTTTCTGGGGTTTTTTGTGCTTTTTTTCTCGATTTTATTTCTTCCGTATACAATTGGAAACATTTTTCAAGAATTACCATTGCTTTATTTCTGCATCGATTTTTTTTCTCTATTTTTAATTGATCACTGCTGGTTTTTGTCCTTATTTTGCGATATCAGGGATGATGGGACAGAGAGGGAAATTGGATCGAGTTGAGTCTTATTTTTCTCCTCCGTAATGATTTCACTCTTCCGTCATTTTAACGAAGTTGCCACACAGCACAGGTTTAAGAACAGTAAAATTTCAATTATTTTATAATGTTGAGAAGAAAGGTGGCCGGAAAGGCAACGATTGTTTTCCCCATTTCTTTAATCCTCTCTTTTCCATATAATATAGCCACATGATCAGAATTACCTTCTCTTTATTAATCCACTTATACAAATATGTTCACGCAGTTGACAATTAAAATTAAGATTTGATTCTAAAAAGTTAAAATATAAAAAAAATTTATTTCAAGTAATCAATACTATTAGAATGAATCTGATTAACATCATGAAGCTAATTAATTTTTGATACGTTAGATACAGTTTGTTTAAAAACTGAAAAATACAAAAATCATTCTCACACGTTAAAAACTGAAAAACTTAAGAAGTATTATTCATCAATAGTTGTCTAAATTTAAGCTATATAAATTTAAATATTTTTTGAAAAATTAATCTTAATGAATCAACTCTAGTGGATTGATTTTGTCCACTTACAAAATTGATTTAAAAACTTTAAACTAAAAAGCGCATGACCTGATCCAAACAAGTCTTGAATCCTACCTGAAAATAAAGTATTAATTAAACCTAAACAAAACTTGAGTTATAACTAGCAAAATAAAATAAAACTCATAATATTAAATCTATGTTTTGTCATAACAAGAAGAGAGTGAAAGAAAATATTACAAAACTAATAAGGCTTATTTATAGCCTTCCATGCAACCCAATAATTCTAGAAACTAAAGAAAAAGATAGTCGTCCATGTTGTTTTCAAGTAGTAGCATGCTTCTTTTCTTTCTCCTCTATTGTGTTTTCTTCTTACCTAACAAGAAAATAAACAAAATAAATAAATCCTATTATTTAAAGGAAATTTGTAATGTTTCCATACATAATAAAAAGTCTAAAACAAATTAAGAATCCACAAAACACATAGAAACATCATAAACACAAGGCTGTTGAAAATTTAGAAAATTGTCAGCTTTGTTGTCGAAACCTCATGGCCCAAACAAGGTTGGATTAGACACCTCTTGCATATAGATAATATGTACTAAGGCATTCTCTTAATGCTTCAATGGACCTTTCAAATCTGACTTGGTCAAAATACTTAAAACCAATGCATTCAATGCTTCTTTCAATGTTTTAGTCTTGGACCGAGTCATTGGCCTATTTAGAACATGTAATGGGTCATTGCTGGTGTTTGTGGGCTGATCCATATAATCCCCTCTCTCCTAGAAAAGATTCAACCTCGAATCAAAACATATGTCAAACAAAGTAAAGTCAACAACATTAAAAGTAGCACTAACATCATATTCACCTATAAGATCAATTTTATATATGTTGTCATTGACCCTCTCTAAAACTTGAAATGGACCATCTCCATAAGGCTATAATTTTGATTTCTTTTGGGTTGGAAATCGTTACTTACACATATACACCTAAATCTATTCATCGTGTTGGAAAATAACCTATTTACCCCCTTATTTGCTTTAAAAGTGTACAAACTATATTTTTTTTTCTATTTGCAGTTGAACTCTCTCATGGAGTTGTCTCACTATCTTTGTCTTCTGACACGACCAAAAGATCGATGTTTTCTCCCAAGTGCAGAAGTGTTGAAGTAATAAATAACCTGGCAAGACTAGGATCGAACCACAAGGAGATAAACTATATAAATTACAAACAACAACAACAACAACAACAATGATGATAGTGGTGGTGGTGGTGATGGGTTAAAAAGGACTTTGAGATGTAAGATTAATATAAAGATTAAACAATGACAAAAACAATTTTCAAGGTTAGAGGATCCACTAATAGTATTAGAAATAAGTATAGTATAAACTCTTTTTATTAATTAACTGGAAACCACACACAAAGGAGGTTCCAATCAGATGATTTATCCTTGATAGTTCATTGTAAATGTGAAACCCCTAGAAATTTATAATTTAAATATGCAGATGTGTAAACCCTCATGTAAACATAAGATTGAAAGTGGTATGATTTTAATGAGTGATGAAAACCAAGATTATAAATAATAGATAAATAATGATCTAAAATGGAAGGAATGACCTCTATAAAATGAATTTTTAGTTTAGAATTCATGAGGACAGAGAAACTGGTAACGTGTTTTGATGGATAAAATAATGAGAAAAATAATAAAATGACCTTAAACATTTAGAAGGAAAATTGATATGATTTTATGTGAAAATTGAACAAGAAAATTTGGATCATTGATGAAAAAGTCATGAACTGACCAATTTTACATTAGAAAGCAGAACTCTCAATCCAGTTGTCAGATCAAGATGAAATTTTGCATGAAGTCTATTTAATATGTTTTCCTACCTTGGCTAAATATATCATCCCAATCGGAGTTTGGTAAAGACTAGCGATTTAAGCATAAATAAACCAGATAGTGAAAAAATAAAATAAAATACATAAAGGCATGAATGAGGGACAAAATTATAATTATGGAAAAAGGTGCCTATAAAATTGCAAGGAGGCCATCAGTTTAAAGAAAAAAAATAAATAAAAAAAAGAAAAAAGAAAAAAATAGAGAAAATCGGATAGAGAGAGAGAGAGAGCTGTAGATTTTGGAGAAAACCCAAAAAAGCTCTAGTGGATATATCTCTGTAATCCATCGTTGGATCATGCTACGTTTTGGATATGTTGTTCATATCACACACCTCTACTAACTGACTGGAGAGATTAGAAGGAACACAATTATTTTGATAGAAATCATCATCGGCAATTTCCTAGAAAACAAAAAGGAAATACACCTACAAGGAATTTCTCTCTCATCCACTGTTGGATCATGCTCATTCTTAGATATGTGGTGCGCCTAGATGTTTCCTTCATGCTAGACAGTGGAGATCGGAAACGCATTCTCCGGCAAGGTTTTGTGCATGTTGAACAATAGCTCATCTAGTTTTAGGTAAGCTCGGTTTTATTCAGATCTAGGGAGTTATAACTGTTGGATCATTATGATTTTCAGTCATAGTATGCAAAACTCTATGATATGTAGTCTGACCGTTGGGTTTAAAATAATAATCAGAGGTTGATGACTTATTGCCTTTTGAATCTATTACTAGTTTTGGCAAAATGTAGTAAGCTTGATTAAATACATGTTTTGATGAAATGAGAATTGTGTGGGTGTAGGTTTTATGGAAGATGTAATGGTAAAATATGTTCTTGTTATTAGTATCATTATGGATTAATTGTGTATTCTTATATGAGGGGAAGAATGATTATTGTGTAAGAATAGTAAGGAACATTGTTATATGAACATGTTGATTGAATAAAAAGCTAACTTGTTGGTTGTGTGTATATAAATGGGGTTGGAACCATGAAGAAATTAAAATGAAAGAGATTTGGAAAATAATACATATTTAAAGCTAGCCATAAGTATTTTTGGCAAATCGATTAGTTAATGAAGATTGTCATGGATTCCAACTAATAGGGTGAAAATTGTTTGTTGTGATAATGATATAAGAATATTAATTATTAAGGTTTGTCACATAATTTTAATCACACGAGGGGAAAGTGAAAGAAAATGAATGGGTCATCATTTTTTTGTAATAATAATAATAGGAGAAATCCCAAAAGGAATGAGTTTCCTTATTTTGGTCTAATCTTGCTATATTGTAGAGGTAGGGAAATTGTTTGAATCTTTTGCTTCAGAAATGGTTTGAATTTGTGATTTAATGATGCCAAATGATCTTGGATGATGTTGTTTTTGCATGAAAGTAAGTTGGAAGTTGAAAAGGATTTTAAAAAGATGAAAATCCTCATTGTCCAAAAAATTTTAGTTATAAAGGAGGGGCTATTATGATTGTTGATTTTGAGCCTTAAAACAAAATAATTTGGAGATGGCTTCTTCATAAAAATTGTATTTCCATGTTTTTAGCCTTTGATGGAGATAAACCATGCCTAAAACAGAGTTTTACAACTTTAATTATGATTAAAACACTAGATAGTGTTCTAGGTTGGTTATGCTAAATTGATCGGAATTAGATGATTTTTAATCTTTGATTGGAATTGTTGTAGAGTTATGGTTTTGATAACAAAATTATAAGAATGAATATAAACATGAAAATGGAAAAGAGTATGAGATCCTAAAAAAATCCCTTGTGATTGGTTTAAAAATACTAGTTGAATGAAAATTAAATAAAGTTGTGATGTTGGTTGTATTGTTGATAAAGACTAAATCTCTGGTGGTACAGAGGAAGCTGTGGGGACTGGACAATTGCATGGAGTGGAAGCACATGCACATACTCTAGGTAGGTGCATCACACCTTGTCTTTTCATTGATTTCAAAATTTATTGTTTTATTGCTGCAATAAATATTGGAATGAATATGAGTACCTTGCATATATTGATGTGTATCAACTAGTTATGACATAATTGGAATGGATATGAGTGTCTTACGTACATTGATATGTATCAAATTTGTTGTGATATTACTAGAATGAATAAGGGTACCTTGCGTACAATGGTATAGATCAATTAGTTAGGATAAATTGACTCAAAAAGATATTGTTGACACTCTTAAACGATATGTAATATGGCTCGGGGTTGAGATAAAGAAAAAAGGTTGAATTGTGAATGTTGTGTGTAAATGGAAAGGTTGATGAATCTATACAGATTCGTCTCTTCACTTATAGAGAGAATTCAAGTAGGAGGATGAGGGAACTAGGATTAGGTTCCTTCGTAATAATTGTAGATGTGGATGTTGACTAAGGAAACTGGCCTTACTCAATTTGGAGCTATAGAACTTTAGTTATGGGTTACCAATCGAGATTGTGACTGATTGTGTTGGACAGTAACAATTGGATAGTAACATTTCAATGTCTAGACAATAATAGCTGGATAGTAATAGGTCAATGCCTAGACAATAACAGTTGAACATTAACAGTTCAATATCTAGACAATAACATTTAGACAATAATAGTTCAAAGTTAGACAGTAATAGTAGACTTTCACGTGAATACTATATAGAAGAATATAAAAAAATTGAGTCGTATGAACACTTGCACATTGAGATACTAACTCTGAAAATATACATGATATATGTATGTATGTTATTATGAGGAAATGAACATGCATAGAAAGTAACATACGAGTAATGGATGAAATTGGCATGGACTACCATACATTTAGTATATGTTAGGATCCCGGGTAAGGAATCGTCCTATATTGATGCCTATGGGGCATGGACTAGCATACATTTAGTGTATGTTAGGATCCCGAGTAAGGGGATCACCATGCATCGATGCCTATGTGACATGGACTAGCATATATTTAGTGTATGTTAGGATCCTAGGTAAAGGGATCACCATGCATTAACGCCTATGGGGCAAGGACTAGTATATATTTAGTGTATGTTAGGATCCCGAGTAAGGGGATCACCATGCATTAACTAGTGACACGACCAAAAGATTGATGTCTTCTCCTCAGTGAAGGAGTGTCGAAGTAATAAATAACTCGACAAAACCAGGGTCGAACAACAGGGAGGTGAACTATATAAATTACAAATAATATATATATTTAATAAAATAAAGAGTTTATGAGAATTTCATGGGATATTAATGTAAGGATTAAACAATGATAAAAAAAAATGTCAAGGTTAAAGGATGCACTAATGGTATTTCAAACAAGTATAGTAGTATAACTCTTATTATTCAACTGGAAACCACACACAAAGGAGGTTCCAATCAGATGATTTGTCATTAATAGCTCATTTTAAATTGTTAACAAGATCATATTAATTATCTTATTTAAGTAACACTAAACTTTTAAATATTGTCATGAATTTATTATGCTACCTTATGTTAACAACAAATCAAGTTCATTTCATAGCACATGTGTAGGTTATACCATACGGTTGGGCTATGAGAGTGCCAAGCATTTGTTGTACCAAGTGTTATACAACACAAATCTAGATTAACCATTTAACAAGCAAGGCATTAAGAATTAGTAAGATAAAAAGATAAGACATGTTAATATTAAACATTAAAGTCCATGTTGAGTTTACACTATACTTATTCTTATACCATTAGTGTAACCTTTTCACCTTGACATAATAAACTTAGCTAAACATAATGAAGAAGAGAAACATAAATAAACAAAAGAAGAACATAAATAAGATACAAGTTAACTAAGTAAATGAAAGGAAATGAAAAGCATAAACAAGATAATAATGAAAGCAAAACTTAAGAATTACAAAAAATATAAATAGAGAAATAGCATGATCTTGATCTAAACAACCAAGATGCCTAAATGTATGGCAAATTCCTCCTTTTATAGGCCAAAATTTGAAACTATCGATTTGATAACTAATTGTTGAGTGGGTGGTCAACTCTTGACTTGGTGAAAATCCTTATCTTCTTGTCTGAACAAAACATCATTGCTAACATTAGAACTAGAACCACTTGTACTCATGAAAGTTATAGGAAATTTTCTTACATTTCTAGGAAAAAAAATTGAGGTCGTTTGGACTTCTAGAACTCGAGATATGGGTTGAACACTGAATAGTGTCTGGGCTGCAGGACAGATTCGTACTTTTCCGTTGTTGCTATAATTTGAACTTGAAAACGGCCTTTTTAAATCTTGGACTCCACATGAAAGTTGTAGGCTTATGTCTTACTTTTCCATCCATATAAAGCAGACCTAAATCTGAGATCTACAACTCCAGATATGACCCAATTACTTAATAGTGTTCCAATTTAGACTGCACCAACATCTTTTTTCTAAGTTTGGCCCTCTCTTTGTCCTTTCAATTTCAGTACTTAAACTCATCAATCAATCCTTTCATTTATGTGATAGGCCTGCATTTAAGATGAACATTTACCATAAATTAAAGGTATCTTATATTATTAGATATGTTATTATAAAAAATACTTTAGTTAAAGAGTTATTGATACTTCAAGTGCAAAATGATGATAATAATACCTTGATAAAATTGCACTTTTAAGTACTAATCACACCCGCCAACCAGCTTATTACTAGTCCTTAGTAATTAAAGCGTTAAAATAGAAAAAACAATTTGCAAATTCCACAAAGCAAGGCATTCATCATTCGACTTTCATTAATGTTTCCATATAAACAAACTCTCATTAAATTCATATATTTGCTCAAATACCTCTTAAACAAGATATTAATAAACCTTTCTTTTGTGCTCAAAATATCAACATATAGTTATTGGGCTTTTCTTGGAAGAATACAAATTTTTTTTCTTCTAATGTTTGAAGTTAACTTCCTTGGGTTGAGAATTTATATATATATTTTTTAATATAGACATATAACTTAAAACACAATGCATCTTTAACCCATATAATGAGCTTTCGGCTAATGACTCCCAGACTAATTGGTCTTAGGGCATTAGGTGATGAGACACCCCTACAAGCCTAGTAACTCGAGTTGCAGATACTGATACGTAGATAGTGCAATGTTTGATTCGCTTAAGCTTTTCTCCTCAATCCATGTAACAAGCATTGGGCCAATAGTTTCCAAGTCAGTTGACTTTAGGGTATTAGGTGTTAAAACACCCCTTCGAGCTTAATTACTTAGGTTAGGGAGGCCACGAAACTAAACTTATCTACGTTTTTATTATCATTTTTTTTTTGCAAATTATATACTTTCCCTTTCCCTTAGTTGTTACCTTTAACAAAAGAACATAAATAATGTAATAATCCAATATGCAACCCACAATCATATGTTAAAGTGTGTGTGAAAATAAAGGTTTAAGAATACTTGTTAAATGAGTATATGAACAAAATTAAGTGATAAAAATGCGAGAGTTTGTAAACCTGAATATTTCAAGAGAAGTATGTGATAAACCTGGTTATTATTATTGCAAATAACCATTGGAAAATGTTTACTAAGATACGTCTCAAGAGTCAATAAAATTCTCCCTTACTCACCCGTCCTAGTAATAACAGTTTTGTCAAAAGGTTTTAATAATAGCAAAAACAGTTAATAAGTTTTTTTTTAATGTCAACTACTACCCTCTCCCCCCAACCAAAACGAGACATTGTCCTCAATGTCCTAAGGTAGAAAGATGGAGTATAGAAGACATCACCTGAAACAACGAATACTAACAAACCTGAAACACACTTAAACAAATATAAGAAATAAAAAAAAAAAATGTGCTATTAACAAAACCAAAAGACACAAGGTTACACAATGGTTTAGATATTACACTAAAATCTTTGATGAACCTTCTATAAAAGCCAGCATGTCCTAAGAATGATCTAACATCTTTAACAGATTTTGGCGTTGGTAAGTTGGCAATTAACTCGATTTTAGATTTGTCAACCTCAATTCTTTTCGATGAAACAATGTGACCAAGTGCAATGCCGTTTGTTACCATAAGTGACATTTTTCCCAATTCAGTACAAGATTCTTCTCTTCACACCTGCTCAAAACCTTTTCTAAGTTAGTCAAACAATCATCAAATGAATCATCAAAAATAGAAAAGTTATCCATAAAAATCTCAAGGAAACATTCAGCCAAATCACTAAATATGCTAAGCATGCATCTTGAAATGTGGCTAGTGCATTACATAATCCAAAAGGCATTCTTCGATATGCAAAAGTACCAAATGGACATGTGAAAGTAGTTCTTTTTCTTGATCTTCCAATGCAATTTAAATTTTGGTTGTAACCTGAATAGCCATTTAGGAAACAATAAAAATTCATGACCTGCAACTCTTTTTAGGATTTGATCAATGAAAGGTAAAGGGAAATGATCTTTTCTAGTCATTAAATTAAGTTTTTTATAGTCAATGCACATGCACTAACCAGTAATAGTCTGAGTTGGAATAAACTCATTTTTCTCATTTGTTATCATAGTGACTACAGACTTTTGGGTATAACTTGGGTAGGACATACCCATTTGCTGTCAGATATAGGATAAATGATTCCATTATCTAGAAGCTTAATTTTTTCATTTTTCACTACTTCTTTCATATTAGGATTAAGCCTTTGTTACATTTTCTCTAGAGGGTCTAGCATTTTCCTCCAAATAAATCTTGTGTGTGCAAATCAAAGGGCTAATTCCTTTTATGTCACCTATGGTCCATCCTAATACATCTTTATGCATTTTCAGAGTCTGTAATAACTTACCTTCTTGATATGCATTAAGTTTGGAAGAGATTTAATACCAGAAAAGTTTCATTTTCTCCTAAAAAATAAGTATTTGAGATTAAATGGTAATGGCTTCAAATCAGATTTTGGTGGTTGAACACTTGAAGGTATGGACTCAATTGATCGTGGTGGCAATTCTTCAATTTATGATCTCCAATTACATGCCTTTACTTTTTCCTGTAAATTATTATCATCTCCAGGTTGCTTGCAAATGTTGAAAATATTCATCTCTAATGTCATGTTTCTAAATGATAGCTTCATCAATCCATTCCTACAATTAATCAATGCATGCATTAGAAGTTGCAAGAAATGGAAGTCCTAAAATGACAGGAATTGAATTACATGCTTCAACTGTGTATTCAATGCCCTCATCATCAAATACCCGATCAGCTGCTCATTCAATATTTCTATGAAGGATTGATGCCTACTGACCGTAGTATTATTGATGCTGTAAGTGAAGGGGCATTGGTAGATAAGACACCCGAGGCTGCATGCCAATTAATCTCAAACATGGCAGCCAATTCGAAACAGTTTGGCACTCGTGGAGACTTCGCAAACAAACGAGTAAATGAGGTAAGTATTTCTAACCTTGAGAATAAATTTAATGATCTTACTTCTCTTGTGCGTTCTTTGGCTTGTGGCAATGTACAGCAAGTGAAAGCTTGTAGTATATGCTCCTTACAAGGACATACCTCAGATATGTGCCCAACAATGCAAAAAGATTACATTGAACATGTTTATGCTATTGATGGAGGATTTAATGGACAACCTCAGCGTAAGTATGATGAAAACTTTGGCTTCTAACATGTGACTTTGCAACAAAATGTCATGTCTTTTCAACAGGAAACAAGGTCAAGTATTCACAACTTGGAGAAGCAAATGGGGCAAGTAGCTTCAAGTGTGGGGAAATTGGAAGCACAAATGAATGGAAATTTGCCCTCCCAAGCATGGAATCCAATAGAGAATGTTAGTGCGATCATGCTGCGAAGTGGGAAAGAACTTGAAGAGAAAAGGTCGAAACAAATTGAGATGGAAGAAGAAGAAGAGATAGAAACTAAATTGAGTACAAATAAGGAACATCCTCCTCCTCCACAAACTGAAACATCGACCAACACTCCAAAGGTAACTCCTCACTCAATGAATTCCAGTTTTAAAACAATTCCACCCTTTCTTGTGAGTTCTTCTAGGTCAAAGAAAAAGGACAAAGAAAACGAGATTTTAGAGGTTTTCAAGAAAGTAGAACTCAACATTCCTTTGCTTGATGCTATCAAGCAAATTCCTAAGTATGCCAAATTTTTGAAGGAGTTGTGTACTACCAAGAGAGCTTTCAAACTAAAAGGTCATGAAATGGTAAGTATGGGTGAAGTTGTATCTACTGTTGCTCAAAAGAATATGCCTTTGAAGCAAAAGGACCCAGGTACGTTTACTATCCCATGTGTGATTGGTAATGCTAGTTTCAAAAGGGCTGTGTGATTTAGGTGCATCCATTAGTGTTATGCCCAAACATGTTTATGATTCTCTTAGTCTTGAGCCTTTGAATAAAACTAGCATTATAATACAACTTGCGGATCGTAGTTTTGTTTACCCACTTGGTGTGATAGAAGATGTCTTAGTCAAGATTGATAGTTTGGTCATTCCATGCAACTTTTATATTCTTGATATGGAACATGATTCTTGTGATTCATCAAACAACACTCCTATATTGTTTGGGAGACCATTCTTGAAAACTACCAATACAAAAATTGATTGTGGTAAGGATACTTTATCTATGGAAGTAGGAGATGAAAAGATTGAATTTAATTTTCATGATGCAATGAAATATCCTTATAGTAATGTTTATTCTATCACATGCTATGACCAAGTTGATAAGTGTGTGCAGCAAGTTTTTGATTTTGATTGTGAGGATGGATTAAGAGTAGCTTTGAGCTATGGCTATGATGTTACCGAGATAGAAGAGATGGAGAGGCACATATGTGTTCCCCAAAACATACATGAATCAGCATTGGCTTTGCAAGCTTTGCAAACTGTTCCCAATGATGCAAGAGTCATTCACCCTATCACGGATAGTGAATGGGTGGCGCCTATCTTTTTGGTGCCCAAAAAGATTGGAATTATATGGGAAGAGATTCGAAATGATGCTTATGAGAATGTAAGGATTTACAAAGAAAAGACTAAGAGTCTCCATGACCGAATGATTACAAGAAAAGAGTTTAATGTTGGAGAAAAAGTCCTTCTTTATCATTCGCGTTTGAAACTTTTTCCTTGAAGGTTGCGCTCCCGTTGGATTGGACCCTTGTTGTTTCTAATGTTTTTCCTTATGGTGCAGTTGAAATTATAAGTTTAGAAACCAACAAAGTACTCAAGGTCAATGGGCATCGTTTGAAACCTTTCTATAAAGGTTGGACGGCAGAACTCACTGCTGCGATGTCGCGGTCGCACAAATTAATTACCCTAGCTTCAAACACAACACACAAGATAGTATAGAGCAAGCAAGGGGTCGATCCCACGAGGAAGATTCAAGTTAAGATTTTTTTCTATACGTTATGCAATTTGGGGGGGGGGTTGGATGTTATATAGGCTAAAGAAAAATAAAACAGAAACTATCAAACAAAATTTAATAAAATCAGAAAATTATCAAGAGAACAAACCTTGGTCGCAAGCACACATCCACCTACAAAAATCAGAACTGATCCTTGAAATGAAACTCCAGTTTATATTCTGAATTTTTATCTTTTCTTAACATTAGTTAATTAACGGATCCGCCGTATAACTAACCCTAACCAATAAATAATCACAGTGTCCGCACTAATGATTTAATCCAATGACAGCCTTAAGATCTAGATAAATTCATTAATCTTAACAACCAAGTTGTCTGCTTATGTTGTTTTGATCGAATGTTCTCCCTAAGATTAATAACATAGATCCACTACAATTATTAAACTCAGTTGCTTCACAAGTTCATATACCACAACTCCGATTTTGATATCAAACTTAGCAATAAATTATCTACAATAATAACTTAGAGTCCGCTCTAGCAATTAAAATAAACAATCATAGGAAAAATAAGCATAGGAGAACAAACATATTCATCATATAAACTGAAAAGAAAAGGTAAAATAGATCTCACAGTTCTTGAAATCCGAAGGTTTCCGTGTCCTTGCAACCAAGAAATTGAATTTAGCCTTGCATGTTTGTTGAACAACTAATCAAAAAGATGGAAGAATGCATGATTTAGGGTTTCTTAGAGTAGGGGGGCGTTTTTCTCCTCTTGGGTGGCTGCCCCCCTTCTCTACTCTCATTCTTTTTATATGCTAGGAAACCCTAATCTCTATTTTACAAAATAGTCCTCCCTTAAGTGGACAATTTACATTTAAGTAGTTCAATAACTATTTTCCTAAAAAGGTGAAATAGCATTGCATGAAATATTCAAGCTTTGACTTAGAGGAGCTACATTTCGGAAATAAAAACTTGGATGTCGGTTTAGATGCTTTGGAACATAATCTGGACTCGTTTATTCACGAAACCTGTTTGCTGGCAGAATTCAGTTGTCATCTTTGAAAAATCATATCTCCCTCATATGACATCGTTTTTGGTTGAAATTTGGAGCGTTTATAGGCCTTTGCGTTAGGAATCGAAAAAAATTGAGTTTGCATCAATTGGAATTTTGTAGCTCTAGATATGCAAGTCGGAATGAACGAAGGTCAACATTGGCAGATTACGAGATTTGACTTTGAAAGCTGCGATTTCCATGCTCTTCCTTATTTTATTGTCTTGCCTTAGATGTCTAGAAAGGTATGGATGTTAGCTTTTTAATGCCACTGGAATCACTTCATTTCGACCTTTAGAGCTCACGTTCTGCACAAAACATCGACTGAACGTCAAATCTGCCAATTACCTTCAATTTACTCATTTTTGCATCTTTCATCCAAAAGTGCCTTCAAAACATAAAACAAAGAATATCAAGGCATTTTATATATAAAACATAGGCAAAACACTAGTTAAATGTGGGTGAAACTATCGAATAATATGGTTGCATCAAATACCCCCACTTAGCTCTTGCTCGTCCTCGAGAAAGGATAGGTAAAATCAAATCAAAGTTAAATTAAATCAAATCATTATGACCAATATCCTAATCTCCCATCAATATCCAAGAATATATGCATTATAAACAAGAACACAATTAAGAAGGATAAAGAGTATAAATTTTCATGAATTTATTTACATGTAAACTTCAAAACTCAATTAATTGTCGGGATTTAAATGAAATCTATGCCATGCCAAAGTGATAGGTCCTCTCATTGATATACACTCCAACACTCACGTGTTTAGGGCTTATGTGTTTAAATCTCTCAAATTCAATCAATGAATATGTTCTACCATAAGCTTGCTCTTCAATCTCATCTCCATTACTAACATATTACAAGCAATGCATGAATCAAAAGGTTTTATTTCCGGTTGTAATGGGGCTAAGGTTAAGGTGAGGTAAAAGAGAGTAAAAGAGAAGGTTCAAACCAAAGAAAGTAGAGCATTCTAAAAAATGATATTTCAAACAAGATATTCCATCAAAGCACATAAATTTTCCATCTTTAATCACCAATGCTTAACTTTTTTTGATTTCAAGCTCTTTCAACATAAAATCTTAAGAACATAAAGGAACACTTCTTTCTTTCTTTCTTTCTTTTTTTTTTTGTTTTTCACCTTTGGCAACTTGCCCATATTTTCATCAAGCATCACTTCTTTTTTCTTTTCACATAATTTCTAACCATAATTCCATAAGATATCACAAGTATATGCTCTATTAATCCTTGGCCAGGGAAAAAGGAAAACATATAAAAAGTTAAGGCTTATACATGGATAAAGCAAAGAAAAGATAAACAAGCTCAAAAGGAGCTTACTAAGGATAATATGCTTTAGGTTGGCTTTTTGGCTCAAATGGTTAAAATTCCTAATGCCTTTATCATCTTCATGTATATATGTAATGCGAATGTAATCTCAACAAGATATGAAGCAAGTTCTAGAGATACATATCATTGAAAGAATGCACACTCAAAGAATATAATGTTGAAGGCTCAAAAGCTTACATTGGTATAACACTATAAAGTCAACATGCCATATTCTCAAAGTCAATCCCTAAACCAATTAAACCTTAAAATTTGCATGCATATTCCTTCATTTGATTTATATCTTCATCTATCTCAATTAATTCTCATACATAATACTCATATTCTCAAAAACCAATGGGAGTTAAAAAGATCAAAAACAATTTTTTTTTTTTTAAGAATAACAAAGAAAATTAAAATAAGAAAACCAAAATTCTCTCAATACCCCCACACTTAAAACACAACATTGTCCTCAATGTTGAAATAAAAGCAAAGGAACATAAGAGAATGACAAAAAATAAATTAAAATGCAAAAAAATAAAAGATAACGAAAATGAAAGAAAATCTGATTTTTTTTTGTGCTGGGTTGCCTCCCAGTAAGCGCTTTTGTTTTATGTCATTGGCTTGACATGTGGCATTCTCACTCTTCATAGATTGGTTCAGCTAACTCTTCAAAAGCGGTGAGTTCTGCCGTCCAACCTTCATAGAAAGGTTTCAAACGATGCTCATTGACCTTGAGTACTTTGTTGGTTTCTAAACTTGTAATTTCAAATGCACCATAAGGAAAAACATTAGAAACAACAAAGGGTCCAATCCAACGGGAGCGCAACTTTCCAGGAAAAAGTTTCAAACGTGAATGATAAAGAAGGACTTTGTCCCCAACATTAAATTCTTTTCTTATAATCATTCGGTCATGGAGACTCTTAGTCTTTTCTTTGTAAATCCTTGCATTCTCATAAGCATCATTTTGTATCTCTTCCAACTCTTGCAATTGCAACTTTCTTGCAATCCCGGCAGCATCATAATCCATGTTACATTTTTTAATGGCCCAAAAAGCTTTGTGTTCAAGCTCCACCGGTAGATGACATGCTTTTCCATAAATCATCCTATAAGGTGACATTCCTATAGGTGATTTGTAAGCAGTCCGATAAGCCCAAAGTGCATCACTAAGTCGTAAACTCCAATCTCGCCGGTTGGGTTGCACTGTCTTCTCCAAAATGGACTTGATTTCGCGATTTGAAATTTCAGCTTGGCCATTTGTTTGAGGATGGTATGCTGTGGAAGTCCGATGAGTCACATGATATTTGCGTAACAATGCTTCCATTGAACGATTGCAAAAATGAGTACCACGATCACTAATGATAGCTTTAAGGATTCCAAACCTATTAAATATATGATTCCTGATAAAATCTAAAACAACCTTAGCATCGTTAGTTCGTGTGGCTTTTGCCTCAATCCATTTGGACACATAATCAACAGCAAGAAGGATATAAAGATTGCCAAAAGAAGAAGGAAATGGACCCATAAAATCAATACCCCAAACATCAAAAATTTTACTCACAAGAATATTCATTAAAGGCATTTGATTCTTATGAGTGATATTACCTGTTTTTAGGCATTTTTCACATGATTTGCAAAAATGATATGCATCCTTAAAAATAGAAGGCCAATAAAAACCACTTTCAAGTACCTTGTGGGCCGTTCTTTTTGCTCCAAAATGCCCACCACAAGAATGAGAATGACAAAAGGTAAGAATGGAATGAAATTCATCTTGTAGTACACATCTCCTAACTACTTGATCCACACAAAATTTCCACAGATAAGGAGTATCCCAAAAATAATATTTAGCATCAGCTCGTAACTTGTCTTTTTGGGATGTAGACAAACCTGGAGGGAATTCTTTGGTGACTAAATAGTTCACCAAATCAGCATACCATGGTCTTGTAGAGGAATGTAACACATACAACTGCTCATCAGGGAATGTCTCTCGTATTGTTTCGGTTTGTATATCCTTAGTTCTCAGTCGGCTCAAGTGATCAACCACATGGTTTTCAACACCTTTTTTTATCTTTAATCTCAAGATCAAATTCTTGTAAAAGCAAGATCCACCTAATCAATCTTGGTTTGGACTCTTTTTTCTTCAAAAGATACCTTAAAGCTGCATGGTCAGTAAAAACAATGACTTTTGTACCAAGTAGATATGACCTGAATTTTTCAAGAGCAAACACTACTGCAAAAAGTTCCTTTTCAGTTGTATGGTAATTGCATTGTGCTCCGTCCAACATGCGGGAAGCATAAGCGATAACATGCAAATTCTTCTCTATTCTTTGCCCAAGGACAGCCCCTATCGCATAGTCACTCGCATCACACATTATCTCAAAAGGCTCATCCCAATTTGGTGGTTGGATGATAGGTGCAGATGTGACACGCTTTTTAAGCTCATCATGGGCATCTTTACATGCTTGATCAAACACAAAATCCACTTCTTTGGCTAATAGTTTGCACAAGGGTGATGTAATCTTCGAGAAATCTTTGATAAAACGTCGATAGAAACCTGCATGGCCAAGAAAAGAACGAATTTCCCTCACGCAGGAGGGGTAAGGCAATGATGAAATAACATCTATTTTAGCTTTATCAACCTCTAATCCACATGAAGAAACAACATGCCCAAGAACTATTCCTTATTCTACCATAAAATAACACTTTTCATAGTTTAAGACAAGGTTGGTTTCAATACACCTTTTCAAGATCAAAGACAAATTTTCTAGACATTTATCAAAAGAATCACCATACACTGTGAAATCATCCATGAAAACCTCAATTATTCTTTCAACATAATCAGAAAAAATACTCATCATGCATCTTTGAAAAGTTGCAGGTGCATTACAGAGACCAAAGGGCATTCTCCTATATGCATATGTACCAAATGGACATGTAAATGTAGTCTTTTCTTGATCCTCAGGATTAATAACAATCTGATTGTATCCACTATATCCATCAAGAAAGCAATAAAAAGACTTACCTGCTAGGCGTTCAAGCATTTGATCCATGAATGGTAATGGGAAATGATCTTTGCGTGTAGTAAGATTTAGCTTTCTATAATCAACACACATTCTCCATCCACTCGAGATGCGAGTAGGAATGAGCTCATCCTTTTTGTTTTTCACCAACGTGATTCCGGTCTTTTTGGGCACCACATGGATTGACGCTACCCATTTACTATCCATGATGGGGTGAATGACTCCTGCATCATTGAGGATAATTTGCAAAGCTTACAAATCCAATGCAGATTCATGCATGGTTTGGGGTACACATATATGCCTCTCCATCTCTTCTATCTCGATAACATCATAGCCATAGCTCAAAGCTACTCTTAATCCATCCTCACAATCAAAATCAAAAACTTGCTGCACACACTTATCAACTTGGTTATAGCATGTGATAGAATAAACATTGCTATAAGGATATTTCATTGCATCATGAAAATTAAATTCAATCTTTTCATCTCCTACTTCCATAGACAAAGTATCCTTACCACAATCAATCTTTGGATTGGCAGTTTTCAAGAATGGTCTCCCAAACAATATAGAAGTGCTGTTTGATGAATCACAAGAATCATGTTCCATATCAAGAACATAAAAATCACATGGAATGATCAAACTATCAATCTTGACTAGGACATCTTCTATCACACCAAGTGGGTAAACAAAACTACGATCCGCAAGTTGTATTACAATGCTAGTTTTATTCAAAGGCTCAAGACTAAGAGAATCATAAACATGTTTGGGCATAACACTAATGGATGCACCTAAATCACACAAGGCCCTTTTGAAACTAGCATTACCAATAACACATGGGATAGTAAACGCACCTGGGTCCTTTTGCTTTAAAGGCATATTCTTTTGAACAACAGCAGATACAACTTCACCCATACTTACCATTTCATGACCTTTCAGTTTGAAAGCTCTCTTGGTAGTACACAACTCTTTCAAAAATTTAGCATACTTAGGAATTTGTTTGATAGCATCAAGTAAAGGAATGTTGAGTTCTACTTTCTTGAAGACCTCTAAAATCTCTTTTTCTTTGTCCTCTTTCTTTGACCTAGAAGAACTCATAGGAAAGGGTGGAATTGTTTTAAAACTAGAATTCATTAAGTCAGGAATTACCTTTGGAGTGTTGGTCTTTGTTTCAGTTTGTGGAGAAGGAGGATGTTCCTTCTTTGTACTCAATTCAGTTTCTATCTCTTCTTCTTCCTCCATCTCAATTTGTTTTAACCTTTTCTCTTCAAGTTCTTTCCCACTTCACAGCATGATCGCACTAACATTCTCTTTTGGATTCAATGCTTGGGAGGGCAATTTTCCATTCATTTGTGCTTCCAATTTCCCCATACTTGAAGCTACTTGCCCCATTTGCTTCTCCAAGTTGTGAATACTTGACCTTGTTTCCTGTTAAAAAGACATGACATTTTGTTGCAAAGTCACAGTGTTAGAAGCCAAAGTTTTCATCATCTCACGAAGATCATCAGTGGATGACGACCCCATAACATTGGAGTTTGTGAATGGAGGGGGCTGTCTCGCTTGATAATTCTGTTGGGGCTGAAATCCATTGGGATGGAATTGTCGGCCTTGATTGCCTTGTTAAGGTTGGTTCCCATACCGTAGGTTAGGATGATCTCTCCATCCAGGATTGTACGTGTGGGAAAAAGGATCATACTTACACTGAGGCTGTCCATTAAATGCTCCATCAACTGCATTAGCTTGTTCAATGTAATCTTCTTGCATTGTTGGGCACATATCTGAAGTATGTCCTTGTAAGGAGCATATGCTACAAGCTTTCACCTGTTGTACATTGCCACAAGCCAAAGAACGCACAAGAGAAGTAAGATCATTAACTTTATTCTCAAGGTTAGAAATACTTACCTCATTTACTCGTTTGTTTGCGAAGTCTCTTCGCGTGCCAAATTGTTTCGAGTTGGCTGCCATATTTGAGATCAATTGGCGTGCAGCCTCGGGTGTCTTATCTACCAATGCCCCTCCACTTGCAGCATCAATGATACTACGGTCAGTAGGTATCAATCCTTCATAGAAATATTGAATGAGCAGCTGATCGGGTATTTGATGATGAGGGCATTGAATACACAGTTGCTCAAATCTTTCCCAATACTCGGAAAGTGTCTCTCCATGAGATTGTCGAATCCCACATATTTCTTTTCTTATGTTGGCAACTCGAGATGCTGGAAATACTTCTCAAGGAAGATCTTTTTTCATGCCATTCCAAGTTCCAATTGAACCTGGGAGAATGGAGAAAAGCCATACCTTTGCTGCCCCTTTTAAAGAGAAAGGGAAAGCTTTCAACTTAACTTGTTCTTCGTCAACTCCATTCGGTTTCATGACAACACAAACCATATGGAACTCCTTGAGATGAGTATGAGGATCTTCTCCTGCCAAGACCATTAAATGTTGGTAGCAGATGTATAGAACCAGATTTGAGCTCAAAGTTTACACTATTGTCGATGTTATGCACAATGGCTGATTTTCCATGTTAGGAGCAGCAAGCTCCTTGAGTGTTTGTTGTCGTGCATTAGCCATGGTGTTGAGGCGAGCTTCCTTTCGTAACCTGCGTAAAGTTTTTTTCTATTTCGAGATCTAACTGCACTTGACTTTGATTAGTAGAATGGGTTACTGACATAAAGCATCAAGAAAAACTCAAAAGAAACCAACCACGCAAGAGATCGAAAACAATGCAAATTGTACGAAAATCTTACGTTAGAAAACTAAAACTGCCTAAAAACTCCTAAAAAAAGCGGAATTTGGCCTTCATAGAGTGGGGCTAGTGGTTTACCACTAGTCCTGTTTAGAACGTCGTTTTCCTTCAAAAAACAAAAGGCCGAAACCTAATTCCACCAAAAAATCTGTTTTGAACAGTATCGTTGCCGCAAGTGACCAGTACCGCCGCAAGCAAAAATTCTTTTTTTTTTTTTTCCAGAAATATAAATAACAAATCACAGCAACTAAAAATAACAGTAAAAGCACAAGAATCAACTAAAAATTACTTCTCCGGCAACGACGCCAAAAATTTGTTGCGATGTCGCGGTCGCACAAATTAATTACCCTAGCTTCAAACACAACACACAAGATAGTATAGAGCAAGCAAGGGGTCGATCCACGAGGAAAGATTCAAGTTAAGATTTTTTGCTATACGTTATGCAATTTGGGGGGGTTGGATTTATATAAGCTAAAGAAAAATAAAACAGAAAACTATCAAACAAAATTTAATAAAATCAGAAAATTATCAAGAGAACAAACCTTGGTCGCAAGCACACATCCACCTATAGAAATCAGAACTAATCCTTGAAATGAAACTCCAGTTTATATTCTGAATTTTTATCTTTTCTTAACATTGGTTAATTAACGGATCCGCCGTATAAACTAACCCTAACCAACAAATAATCACAGTGTCCGCACTAATGATTTAATCCAATGGCAGCCTTTAAGATCTAGATAAATTCATTAATCTTAACAACCAAGTTGTCTTACTTATGTTATTTTGATCGAATGTTCTCCTAAGATTAATAACATAGATCCGCTACAATTATTAAACTCAGTTGCTTCACAAGTTCATATACCACAACTCCGATTTTGATATCAAACTTAGCAATAAATTATCTACAATAATAACTTAGAGTCCGCTCTAGCAATTAAAATAAACAATCATAGGAAAAATAAGCATAGGAGAACAAACATATTCATCATATAAACTGAAAAGAAAAGGTAAAATAGATCTCACAGTTCTTGAAATCCGAAGGTTTCCGTGTCCTTGCAACCAAGAAATTGAGTTTAGCCTTGCATGTTTTGTTGAACAACTAATTAATAAGATGGAAGAATGCATGATTTAGGGTTTCTTAGAGTAGGGGGCGTTTTTCTCCTCTTTGGGTGGCTGCCCCCTTCTCTACTCTCATTCTTTTTATATGCTAGGAAACCCTAATCTCTATTTTTACAAAATAGTCCTCCCTTAAGTGGACATTTACATTTAAGTAGTTCAATAACTATTTTTCCTAAAAAAGGAGAAAATATAGCATTGCATAAAATCTTCAAGCTTTGACTTAGAGGAGCTACATTGCTGAAATAAAAACTTGGATGTCGGTTTAGATGCTTCGGAACGTAATCTGGACTCGTTTATTCACGAAACCTGTTTGCTGGCAGAATTCAGTTGTCATCTTTGAAAACTCATATCTCCCTCATATGACATCGTTTTTGGTTGAAATTTGGAGCGTTTATAGGCCTTTGAGTTAGGAATCGAAAAAAATTGAGTTTGCATCAATTGGAATTTTGTAGCTCTAGATATGCAAGTCGGAATGACTGAAGGTCAACATTGGCAGATTGCGAGATTTGACTTTGAAAGCTGCGATTTCCATGCTCTTCCTTATTTTATTGTCTTGCCTTAGATGTCCAGAAAGGTATGGATGTTAGCTTTTTAATGCAACTGGAATCACTTCATTTTGACCTTTAGAACTCACGTTGTGCACAAAACATCGACTGAACGTCAAATCTGCCAATTACCTTCAATTTACTCCTTTTTGCATCTTTCATCCAAAAGTGCCTTCAAAACATAAAACAAAGAATATCAAGGCATTTTATATATAAAACATAGGCAAAACACTAGTTAAATGTGGGTGAAACTATCGAATAATATGGTTGCATCACTCACCGCATCTGCAGAGTTAGATGAACCAATCTATGAAGAATAGGCATGCAACATGTCGAGCC
>NC_133297.1:20150634-20246601 GCF_005239225.2 Populus alba | reverse complement strand
CTCCCATTAACCTAAGGCTACCTACCTCCCCATACACTAAATGAATCTTTCTCTCAGCTAGTTCCCGACCAAGATGATTTGCTGATTCTAAAAACTCTTTTTCTTTCCCAGAACTGGATCCACCGAAAACACAAATATTTCTTATATGATGACTTGAGGAACCTGCCATTTCTACAACACTTCTATATTTGATGAATATATGGGATGAGTAGAAATGAAGGGAAGGAAGAGAAGAATTTATAGATGAAAAAGTAAAAATGCAATCATACCACCTATATGTAGGCCAACTGTAGTCTCACAAACTCTCTCTCTTTATTAATTATTTATTTTGAAAAAGCATGTATGTATAGGTAGTTGTGATTGTGGCTCACATCTTCCCTTGGTTTTACGTCCAAGAACGGCTTAAAACGCCCTCTATGGGTCGGGGATAGGCTTCCCATCCAGTTTTCTTAAAAACTGGCAAACAGGGTCTTTTTTAGTCAGATTTCCCAAGACTAAGTCGATCATGTTCTTTATGGAATTGTGGCCATAAATCATGAATTACACGATGCACATCTCCACTAGGATGCGTCTCAAGGGTCAACAAAAGATTATCTAAAGACCCCTTACTCAGGCCATCCTTAATGAATTGTATCTTATCTTCACGGTTTACAGATACCATTCCTAAAGAACGACATGTTGCATTACAAGTCCATCTGGCACATCGATGACAGACTTTCAGTCGTTTTGCACGACGTTCTTTGCAAAAGTGCTTTTTACCTGTTCCAGGCATGTGTGAAATGAAAGAATTGGAGGACTCACCTGATAATCGGACCTTTGCTTCAATTAGCCAGCGAATATCTTCAGGAATTCCATGATTCATTAACAACCTCAATCTTGCACACCTAGCACGGTAAAATTTTTGTAATCGCATTCTGAGCAGAGCGGGAAAATACCTTTTCAACTTTTCAAGAGTGATGTCCATTTTCAAAAGAGAATTGGAGAAGAGATTCAAAGAAGGGAGAAAGAGCTAAGAATTGTACAAATATATACAGATATCAGTTATTTGGGAAACTGAAAGAACCGACTTAAGTCACGGAGTACCGTTATCCGCCATTTGACCGGGGTGAGAGACTAGCAAACAAAAGTCACACTAAAAAAGCAACAAAAAAAAATGTGAGAAAAAAAAATCAACCTTTATCAATAAGATTATTCAAACCAATGGATCATTTTCACTAGGAAACTCATCAAAGTAAGCTTTCAAACGATGTCTATTTACCTTCGAAAAACATTGTCATTCTTTGGATTCTCAATATCAAGGGCCCCATAAGGATACACGTGTTTCAAAATAAATGACCGCTCCATCTTGATCTTAGTTTTTCAGGAAATAAATGGAGTTGAGAATTATAAAGCAAAACTTTTTTGACCAGTATCAACTTTTTGACAATTTTCACAAGTTTTGCAGAATGCATGTGTTATCCTTGAACATGGTGGGCCAATAAAATCCATTTTGTAAGATTTTTGCAGTCGTCTCTCTTGATGAGAATTGACTCCCACATGCTTCAGAATGACAAAGTTTAATGACATTACTTACCTCATTGTCAGGAATGCATCTTCGAAATATTTGATCAGGACAATATTTGAATAAATTAAGGGTCATCCCAATAAAAGTTCTTTACTTCGTTCAAGAACTTTCTTTTGTCTTGGGTACTCCAATGAGCTGGCAATTGTCCTGAAACAAGAAAATTAACAATATTAGCAAACCAAGG
The DNA here is from genome assembly GCF_005239225.2 of Populus alba. NCBI lineage: Eukaryota > Viridiplantae > Streptophyta > Magnoliopsida > Malpighiales > Salicaceae > Populus > Populus alba. Next base: position 20,244,853 of record NC_133297.1, on the reverse strand, counting down.
CATCGTAGAGACAGAAAATAAGATTCATCAGGAAAGTAGTCATCGATTGGTGTAATGTCAGATCTCGAATCGGTTGTCACTCTTGACAAAAGATCGGCATCAATATTTTCGGTGCCTTTTTCATCCGTGATTTCTTCCTGAGAATAAATCATTTGCAAATCTTCAGATTCATCCAACTCAATTTTACTCAAAGTAGATTCAAGTTGATCATGAATTAATTCTTCAATAAGATCTACTTCTTGTAAATCATTATCATCTCCAGGTTGCTTGCAAATGTTGAAAATATTCATCTCCAATGTTATGTTTCCAAAAGATAACTTCATGAGTCCATTCCTACAATTAATCAATGCATTAGAAGTTGCAAGAAATGGACGTCTAAAAATAATAGGAAATGAATTACATGCTTCAACAGGTTGCGTGTCCAAGACAATAAAATCCACAGGATAAATGAATTTATCGACTTGTACTAACACATCTTCGATTATTCCTCTAGGCACTTTTACAGATCTATCGGCGAGTAAAAAGAGTTACAGAAGTTGGTTTTTAACTCACCTAGATTGAGACTTTGAAAAACTGAATATGGAAGTAAATTCACACTAGCTCCAAGATCAAGTTAAGGCTCTTTTCAATTTTATGTTCTCCAATAAAGCAAGAAATTGTAGGACAACCAGGGTCTTTATATTTCAAAGCATTAATTGTTCTGAAGAATGGCACTTACTTGTTCGGCTAAAAGGCTTTCTTTTTCACATTCAGTTTTCTCTTCACAGTGCACAGATCTTTCAAAAATTTAGCATAGGAAGGAACCTGTTTAATAGCATCCAACAAAGGTATATTGATCCTTACCTGTTTGAAAATTTCAAATATTTCAGAGTTGTGATTGACTTTCCTTTCTTTGGTCATGGCATGAGGAAATGGAAGTGCTGGCGGGGAATCAGCCTTTTCTTTGCAATGTTCAGGTTCAACCCCTTCCTTACCCTCAGAGATAGACTCATCATCTTTCTCACAAGGTTCAAGAATGGGTTTTTCAATAACCTTACCACTACGCAGAGTGATGACTGATTTGACTTGATCCATGTGTTGGCTTCCAGAACCACTTGCATTTGCATTGTATTGCCCCTTTGGATTTTGCTGTGGTGAGAAAGAAAACTTACCTTTCTCTTGGAAACTGAGAGCAGTTGTTAATTTGCAAGAGCATCTTTAAAATCGGTCATGCTTTGAGCAAGTTGAGTGTTTGATTGTCTCCTGTTTCAATGAATGCATGCAATGTTTCCTCAAAATTTCTTCTAGGAGGTGGAGCATAAGGAGGTGCATATCCATGAGAATTTTGAAAATTATGGTGTGCTTTGAAACGGTGGATGTGAAGTTTGTGCATTGTTGCTATCACTCTTCCAACTAAAATTTGGGTGATTTCTCCAACCAGGGTTATATGTTTGTGAGTATGGGTTATGGTTGGGTCTTTGGAAACTGTTTAAAGCATGGGGCTTGTTCATGGAGGCATTCCTTGAAAGAAGGCAAAGTTGGACAATCATTGGTTGCATGCTCATTTGTTTCACAGATTTGACACACAATGTCTTGAACAGATTTTAATTGACCACTCTTTTTTAATTCTAGTGCCTCGACTTTTCTAAGCTAAAGATGCAAACTTGACTTGGAGGTCATGATCTTCCTAAGGTTGTGCATACCTACTAGATGTATGAGGTTGAGTTTTACCTGGTGCCTCATAAGTACCTGTGGTGTCCCAATTTTGAGCATTTTCAGCTAGCAAGTCTAGGTACTCCATTGCTTCATTAGGGTCTTTATCTTCAAAAGTTCCATTGCACATCAATTCAACCATTTGCCTATCTCTAGGTGTTAAACCCTCATAAAAAATGTGAAACCAATCTCCATGTTTCAAAACCATGATGTGGGCAAGTATTAAGCAAATCTCGATACCTATCCCAACATTGGTAAAATGTTTCTCCTGGCTTTTGAGTGAAAGTGATGATTTGTCTTTTGAAAGAGTTTGTTCTGTGAGATGGAAAAAACTTCTTTAAAAATTGTTGTTGCATTTATCCCAAGCATGAATAGATCCTGGTCTCAAAATTTGTAGCCATGTTTTAGCTTTATCTTTTAATGAAAAAGGAAAAAGCTTTAATCGAATGGTGTTCATGCTACAATTTGAGTTATTATAGGTATTACAGACCTCTCTCAAATTCCCTTAAATGCAAGTATGGATTTTCTAAGTCTAAGCCATGAAAAGATGGTAAAAGTTGAATAATGTCTGGGCTTTAAAATTAAAATGAGATGCATCAGGAGGGAAAACTATGCATGAGGGTGCACTTGTTCTTGTGGGATTCATGTGGTCTCTAAGTGTTTCTCATACGGTTATTCTCATTATTCTCATTATGAAGCGATTGATTATCTTCTTCGGCCATATTTTTCTGAAAATGATGAAGATACCCTACAAAAGTCGACCACTTAATGTACGTGACCAAACTCTCATGCACGTGTAAGAAGAGAATAAAAGGAAGAAAAGAAAATAGAAGAAAAAGAAACAAAACAAAACAAAACAAAGAAAACAAAAATAGATAAAATGAAAAGTGAAAAGAGAAAATAAATTAAATATTATAATTTATACAAGAATTTACCTCCCCGGCAACGGCGCCAAAAACTTGACACGACCAAACGATTGATGTCTTCTCCCAAGTGCAGGAGTGTCGAAGTAATAAATAACCCGGCAAGACCGGGGTCGAACCACAGAGAGGTTAATTGTATAAATTATAAATAACAAAACAACAACAACAACAATAATAATAACAATAATAATTACAATACTCAGTACGTGGCGTTGTTACACCTGAGAATGATCCAAAAGACCGGGTCACAGGTTTCCAGCCTATATACTGAGTTTTATGAAAAGATCAAAGGGATATATTACAGAATGTAAATAACAACAATAACAATAATAATAATAACAATAGTAGTAGTAGTAGTAATAGAAAGAAGATGAAGAAATTAATGAGAACTTTGAGTTGGAAGATTAATGTAAGGATTAACCAATGATAAAAACGAATGTCAAGGTTAGAGGATCCACTAACGGTACTTCAAACAAGTATAATATAAACTCTTATTACTCAATTGGAAATCACACATAAAGGAGGTTCCCATCAGATTATAAATTGTTAACATGATTACATTAGTTATCTTATTCGAATAAAGCTAATACTTGTAAATGTTGCAGGCATTCATGATTATAACTTATGTTAACAACAAAATCAAGTCCCTTTCATAGCTCAGGTGTCGGTTATACCATACAGTATGGGCTATGAAAGTACCAAGTATTTGTTGTACCAAGTGTTATACAACATAAATCTAGATTAACCATTTAACAAGCAAAGTATTAAAAGTGAACAAGATAACAAATATAAAACATGTTAGTATCCAACGTTAAGGTCCATGTTAAGTTTATATTATATTTATTCTTACACCATTAGTGTACCCTTTTCACCTTGACATAATTAACTTAGCTAAACATTAATGAAAGAAAGAAACATAAATGAACAAGGTAAGAAACATAAATGAGAAAGAAGTTAACTAAGTAAAGGAAAGGAAATTAAGTGCATAAACTTGATATTAATGAAAGCAAAACATAAGCAATACAAAGAGAGAAAGCAAGAGCATGATCTTGATCTGGAAACCAAGATGCCTTAATACATGGTAAGTGCCTCCTTTTATATGCCAAAATTTGGAACTATTGATTTGTTGACTAATTGATGAGTGGGTGGCCACATCTTGACTTTGGTGACAATCCTTATCTTCTTGTCTGAACAAAACGTCATTGCTAACATCATATTTTGCCCAGAATCCTCAGGAATGTTCTAGGAAATTGTCTCAGCTTTCCAACAAAAAAAAGATGAGGTCATTTGGACTTCTAGAACTCAAGATATGGGCTGAACACTAAATAGTATCTGGGCTGCAGGACAGCTTCGGACTTCTTCGTTGTTCCTTCAATTTGGACTTCAAAACGGCCTTCTTAGATCTTGGGCTCCTCATGAAAGTTGTAGGCCTTTGTCTTACCTTTCCATCCATATAAAATGGACCTAAATCCGAGATCTAGAGCTCCAGATATGATCCAATTACCGAGCAATGTTCCGATTTGGACTGCACCGACATCTCTTTTCTGAGTTTGGCCATCTCTTTGTCCTTTAACTTTCAATACTTAAACTCATCAATCAATCCTTTTATTTATGTGATAGTCCTGCATTTAAAATGAGCATTTACCATAAATTAAGGTATCTTATAATATCAAACTTGTTATTATAAAACATGCTTTAGTTGAGTTATTGATACTTCAAGTGCAAAATGATGATATAAAACCTTGATAAACATGCACTTTTAAGTACTAATCACTGTTGCTCAAAAGAATATGCCTTTGAAGCAAAATGACCCAGGTACGTTTACTATCCCATGTGTGATTGGTAATGCTAGTTTCAAAAGGGCTGTGTGATTTAGGTGCATCCATTAGTGTTATGCCCAAACATGTTTATGATTCTCTTAGTCTTGAGCCTTTGAATAAAACTAGCATTATAATACAACTTGCGGATCGTAGTTTTGTTTACCCACTTGGTGTGATAGAAGATGTCTTAGTCAAGATTGATAGTTTGGTCATTCCATGCAACTTTTATATTCTTGATATGGAACATGATTCTTGTGATTCATCAAACAGCACTCCTATATTGTTTGGGAGACCATTCTTGAAAACTACCAATACAAAAATTGATTGTGGTAAGGATACTTTATCTATGGAAGTAGGAGATGAAAAGATTGAATTTAATTTTCATGATGCAATGAAATATCCTTATAGTAATGTTTATTCTATCACATGCTATGACCAAGTTGATAAGTGTGTGCAGCAAGTTTTTGATTTTGATTGTGAGGATGGATTAAGAGTAGCTTTGAGATATGGCTATGATGTTACCGAGATAGAAGAGATGGAGAGGCACATATGTGTTCCCCAAAACATACATGAATCAGCATTGGCTTTGCAAGCTTTGCAAACTGTTCCCAATGATGCAAGAGTCATTCACCCTATCACGGATAGTGAATGGGTGGCGCCTATCTTTTTGGTGCCCAAAAAGATTGGAATTATATGGGAAGAGATTCGAAATGATGCTTATGAGAATGTAAGGATTTACAAAGAAAAGACTAAGAGTCTCCATGACCGAATGACTACAAGAAAAGAGTTTAATGTTGGAGAAAAAGTCCTTCTTTATCATTCACGTTCGAAACTTTTTCCTTGAAGGTTGCGCTCCCGTTGGATTGGACCCTTGTTGTTTCTAATGTTTTTCCTTATGGCGCAGTTGAAATTACAAGTTTAGAAACCAAGAAAGTACTCAAGGTCAATGAGCATCGTTTGAAACCTTTCTATAAAGGTTGGACGGCAGAACTCACTGCTGCGATGTCGCGGTCGCACAAATTAATTACCCTAGCTTCAAACACAACACACAAGATAGTATAGAGCAAGCAAGGGGTCGATCCCATGAGGAAGATTCAAGTTAAGATTTTTTGCTATACGTTATGCAATTTGGGGGGGGGGGTTGGATGTTCTATAGGCTAAAGAAAAATAAAACAGAAAACTATCAAACAAAATTTAATAAAATCAGAAAATTATCAAGAGAACAAACCTTGGTCGCAAGCACACATCCACCTATAAAAATCAGAACTGATCCTTGAAATGAAACTCCAGTTTATATTCTGAATTTTTATCTTTTCTTAACATTGGTTAATTAACGGATCCGCCGTATAACTAACCCTAACCAATAAATAATCACAGTGTCCGCACTAATGATTTAATCCAATGACAGCCTTAAGATCTAGATAAATTCATTAATCTTAACAACCAAGTTGTCTGCTTATGTTGTTTTGATCGAATGTTCTCCCTAAGATTAATAACATAGATCCGCTACAATTATTAAACTCAGTTGCTTCACAAGTTCATATACCACAACTCCGATTTTGATATCAAACTTAACAATAAATTATCTACAATAATAACTTAGAGTCCGCTCTAGCAATTAAAATAAACAATCATAGGAAAAATAAGCATAGGAGAACAAACATATTCATCATATAAACTGAAAAGAAAAGGTAAAATAGATCTCACAGTTCTTGAAATCCAAAGGTTTCCGTGTCCTTGCAACCAAGAAATTGAATTTAGCCTTGCATGTTTGTTGAACAACTAATCAAAAAGATGGAAGAATGCATGATTTAGGGTTTCTTAGAGTAGGGTGGAGTTTTTCTCCTCTTGGGTGGCTGCCCCCCTTCTCTACTCTCATTCTTTTTATATGCTAGGAAACCCTAATCTCTATTTTACAAAATAGTCCTCCCTTAAGTGGACAATTTACATTTAAGTAGTTCAATAACTATTTTCCTAAAAAGGTGAAATAGCATTGCATGAAATCTTCAAGCTTTGACTTAGAGGAGCTACATTGCTGAAATAAAAACTTGGATGTCGGTTTAGATGCTTCGGAACATAATCTGGACTCGTTTATTCACGAAACCTGTTTGCTGGCAGAATTCAGTTGTCATCTTTGAAAAATCATATCTCCCTCATATGACATCTTTTTTGGTTGCAATTTGGAGCGTTTATAGGCCTTTGAGTTAGGAATCGAAAAAAATTAATTTTGCATCATTTGGAATTTTGTAGCTCTAGATATGCAAGTCGGAATGAACGAAGGTCAACATTGGCAGATTGCGAGATTTGACTTTGAAAGCTGCGATTTCCATGCTCTTCCTTATTTTATTGTCTTGCCTTAGATGTCTAGAAAGGTATGGATGTTAGCTTTTTAATTCCACTGGAATCACTTCATTTCGACCTTTAGAGCTCACGTTCTGCACAAAACATCGACTGAACGTCAAATCTGCCAATTACCTTCAATTTACTCCTTTTTGCATCTTTCATCCAAAAGTGCCTTCAAAACATAAAACAAAGAATATCAAGGCATTTTATATATAAAACATAGGCAAAACACTAGTTAAATGTGGGTGAAACTATCGAATAATATGGTTGCATCAAATACCCCCACACTTAGCTCTTGCTCGTCCTCGAGAAAGGATAGGTAAAATCAAATCAAAGTTAAATTAAATCAAATCATTATGACCAATATCCTAATCTCCCATCAATATCCAAGAATATATGCATTATAAACAAGAACACAATTAAGAAGGATAAAGAGTATAAATTTTCATGAATTTATTTACATGTAAACTTCAAAACTCAATTAATTGTCGGGATTTAAATGAAATCTATGCCATGCCAAAGTGATAGGTCCTCTCATTGATATACACTCCAACACTCACGTGTTTAGGGCTTATGTGTTTAAATCTCTCAAATTCAATCAATGAATATGTTCTACCATAAGCTTGCTCTTCAATCTCATCTCCATTACTAACATATTACAAGCAATGCATGAATCAAAAGGTCTTATTTCCGGTTGTAATGGGGCTAAGGTTAAGGTGAGGTAAAAGAGAGTAAAAGAGAAGGTTCAAACCAAAGAAAGTAGAGCATTCTAAAAAATGATATTTCAAACAAGATATTCCATCAAAGCACATAAATTTTCCATCTTTAATCACCAAATGCTTAACTTTTTTTGATTTCAAGCTCTTTCAACATAAAAATCTTAAGAACATAAAGGAACACTTCTTTTCTTTCTTTTTTTTTTTTTTTGTTTTTTCACCTTTGGCAACTTGCCCATATTTTCATCAAGCATCACTTCTTCTTTCTTTTCACATAATTTCTAACCATAATTCCATAAGATATCACAAGTATATGCTTTATTAATCCTTGGCTAGGGAAAAAGGAAAACATATAAAAAGTTAAGGCTTATACATGGATAAAGCAAAGAAAAGATAAACAAGCTTAAAAGGAGCTTACTAAGGATAATATGCTTTAGGTTGGCTTTTTGGCTCAAATGGTTAAAATTCCTAATGCCTTTATCATCTTCATGTATATATGTAATGCCGAATGTAATCTCAACAAGATATGAAGCAAGTTCTAGAGATACATATCATTGAAAGAATGCACACTCAAAGAATATAATGTTGAAGCTCAAAAGCTTACATTGGTATAACACTATAAGTCAACATGACATATTCTCAAAGTCAATCCCTAAACCAATTAAACCTTAAAATTTGCATGCATATTCCTTCATTTGATTTATATCTTCGATCTATCTCAATTAATTCTCATACATAATACTCATATTCTCAAAAACCAATGGAGTTAAAAAGATCAACACAATTTTTTTTTTTTTTAAGAATAACAAAGAAAATTAAAAATAAGAAAACCAAAATTCTCCCAATACCCCCACACTTAAAACACAACATTGTCCTCAATGTTGAAATAAAAGCAAGGAACATAAGAGAATGACAAAAAATAAATTAAAATGCAAAAAAATAAAAGATAACGAAAATGAAAGTAAAATCTGATTTTTTTTTGTGCTGGTTGCCTCCCAGTAAGCGCTTTTTGTTTTATGTCATTGGCTTGACATTTGGCATTCTCACTCTTCATAGATTGGTTCAGCTAACTCTTCAAAAGCGGTGAGTTCTGCCGTCCAACCTTCATAGAAAGGTTTCAAACGATGCTCATTGACCTTGAGTACTTTGTTGGTTTCTAAACTTGTAATTTCAAATGCACCATAAGGAAAAACATTAGAAACAACAAAGGGTCCAATCCAACGGGAGCGCAACTTTCCAGGAAAAAGTTTCAAACGAATGATAAAGAAGGACTTTGTCCCCAACATTAAATTCTTTTCTTATAATCATTCGGTCATGGAGACTCTTAGTCTTTTCTTTGTAAATCCTTGCATTCTCATAAGCATCATTTTGTATCTCTTCCAACTCTTGCAATTGCAACTTTCTTGCAATCCCGGTAGCATCATAATCCATGTTACATTTTTTAATGGCCCAAAAAGCTTTGTGTTCAAGCTCCACCGGTAGATGACATGCTTTTCCATAAATCATCCTATAAGGTGACATTCCTATAGGTGATTTGTAAGCAGTCCGATAAGCCCAAAGTGCATCACTAAGTCGTAAACTCCAATCTCGCCGGTTGGGTTGCACTGTCTTCTCCAAAATGGACTTGATTTCTCGATTTGAAATTTCAGCTTGGCCATTTGTTTGAGGATGGTATGTTGTGGAAGTCCGATGAGTCACATGATATTTGCGTAACAATGCTTCCATTGAACGATTGCAAAAATGAGTACCACGATCACTAATGATAGCTTTAAGGATTCCAAACCTGTTAAATATATGATTCCTGATAAAATCTAAAACAACCTTAGCATCGTTAGTTCGTGTGGCTTTTGCCTCAATCCATTTGGACACATAATCAACAACAAGAAGGATATAAAGATTGCCAAAGAAGAAGGAAATGGACCCATAAAATCAATACCCCAAACATCAAAAATTTCACTCACAAGAATATTCATTAAAGGCATTTGATTCTTATGAGTGATATTACCTGTTTTTAGGCATTTTTCACATGATTTGCAAAAATGATATGCATCCTTAAAAATAGAAGGCCAATAAAAACCACTTTCAAGGACCTTGTGGGCCGTTCTTTTTGCTCCAAAATGCCCACCACAAGAATGAGAATGACAAAAGGTAAGAATGGAATGAAATTCATCTTGTAGTACACATCTCCTAACTACTTGATCCACACAAAATTTCCACAGATAAGGAGTATCCCAAAAATAATATTTAGCATCAGCTCGTAACTTGTCTTTTTGGGATGTAGACAAACCTGGAGGGAATTCTTTGGTGACTAAATAGTTCACCAAATCAGCATACCATGGTCTTGTAGAGGAATGTAACACATACAACTGCTCATCAGGGAATGTCTCTCGTATTGTTTCAGTTTGTATATCCTTAGTTCTCAGTCGGCTCAAGTGATCAACCACATGGTTTTCGGCACCTTTTTTTATCTTTAATCTCAAGATCAAATTCTTGTAAAAGCAAGATCCACCTAATCAATCTTGGTTTGGACTCTTTTTTCTTCAAAAGATACCTTAAAGCTGCATGGTCAGTAAAAACAATGACTTTTGTACCAAGTAGATATGACCTGAATTTTTCAAGAGCAAACACTACTGCAAAAAGTTCCTTTTCAGTTGTATGGTAATTGCATTGTGCTTCGTCCAACATGCGGGAAGCATCAGCGATAACATGCAAATTCTTCTCTATTCTTTGCCCAAGGACAGCCCCTATCGCATAGTCACTCGCATCACACATTATCTCAAAAGGCTCATCCCAATTTGGTGGTTGGATGATAGGTGCAGATGTGACACGCTTTTTAAGCTCATCATGGGCATCTTTACATGCTTGATCAAACACAAAATCCACTTCTTTGGCTAATAGTTTGCACAAGGGTGATGTAATCTTCGAGAAATCTTTGATAAAACGTCGATAGAAACCTGCATGGCCAAGAAAAGAACGAATTTCCTTCACGCAGGAGGGGTAAGGCAATGATGAAATAACGTCTATTTTAGCTTTATCAACCTCTAATCCACATGAAGAAACAACATGCCCAAGAACTATTCCTTGTTCTACCATAAAATAACACTTTTCATAGTTTAAGACAAGGTTGGTTTCAATACACCTTTTCAAGATCAAAGACAAATTTTCTAGACATTTATCAAAAGAATCACCATACACTGTGAAATCATCCATGAAAACCTCAATTATTCTTTCAACATTCATGCATCTTTGAAAAGTTGCAGGTGCATTACAGAGACCAAAGGGCATTCTCCTATATGCATATGTACCAAATGGACATGTAAATGTAGTCTTTTCTTAATCCTCAGGATTAATAACAATCTGATTGTATCCACTATATCCATCAAGAAAGCAATAAAAAGACTTACCTGCTAGGCGTTCAAGCATTTGATCCATGAATGGTAATGGGAAATGATCTTTGCGTGTAGTAAGATTTAGCTTTCTATAATCAACACACATTCTCCATCCACTCGAGATGCGAGTAGGAATGAGCTCATCCTTTTTGTTTTTCACCAACGTGATTCCGGTCTTTTTGGGCACCACATGGATTGACGCTACCCATTTACTATCCATGATGGGGTGAATGACTCCTGCATCATTGAGGATAATTTGCAAAGCTTGCAAATCCAATGCAGATTCATGCATGGTTTGGGGTACACATATATGCCTCTCCATCTCTTCTATCTCGATAACATCATAGCCATAGCTCAAAGCTACTCTTAATCCATCCTCACAATCAAAATCAAAAACTTGCTGCACACACTTATCAACTTGGTTATAGCATGTGATAGAATAAACATTGCTATAAGGATATTTCATTGCATCATGAAAATTAAATTCAATCTTTTCATCTCCTACTTCCATAGACAAAGTATCCTTACCACAATCAATCTTTGGATAGGCAGTTTTCAAGAATGGTCTCCCAAACAATATATAAGTGCTGTTTGATGAATCACAAGAATCATGTTCCATATCAAGAACATAAAAATCACATGGAATGATCAAACTATCAATCTTGACTAGGACATCTTCTATCACACCAAGTGGGTAAACAAAACTACGATCCGCAAGTTGTATTACAATGCTAGTTTTATTCAAAGGCTCAAGACTAAGAGAATCATAAACATGTTTAGGCATAACACTAATGGATGCACCTAAATCACACAAGGCCCTTTTGAAACTAGCATTACCAATAACACATGGGATAGTAAACGCACCTGGGTCCTTTTGCTTTAAAGGCATATTCTTTTGAACAACAGCAGATACAACTTCACCCATACTTACCATTTCATGACCTTTCAGTTTGAAAGCTCTCTTGGTAGTACACAACTCTTTCAAAAATTTAGCATACTTAGGAATTTGTTTGATAGCATCAAGTAAAGGAATGTTGAGTTCTACTTTCTTGAAGACCTCTAAAACCTCTTTTTCTTTGTCCTCTTTCTTTGACCTAGAAGAACTCATAGGAAAGGGTGGAATTGTTTTAAAACTAGAATTCATTAAGTGAGGAGTTACCTTTGGAGTGTTGGTCTTTGTTTCAGTTTGTGGAGAAGGAGGATGTTCCTTCTTTGTACTCAATTCAGTTTCTATCTCTTCTTCTTCCTCCATCTCAATTTGTTTTAACCTTTTCTCTTCAAGTTCTTTCCCACTTCGCAGCATGATCGCACTAACATTCTCTTTTGGATTCAATGCTTGGGAGGGCAATTTTCCATTCATTTGTGCTTCCAATTTCCCCACACTTGAAGCTACTTGCCCCATTTGCTTCTCCAAGTTGTGAATACTTGACCTTGTTTCCTGTTAAAAAGACATGACATTTTGTTGCAAAGTCACAGTGTTAGAAGCCAAAGTTTTCATCATCTCACGAAGATCATCAGTGGATGACGACCCCATAACATTGGAGTTTGTGAATGGAGGGGGCTGTCTCGCTTGATAATTCTGTTGGGGCTGAAATCCATTGGGATGGAATTGTCGGCCTTGATTGCCTTGTTGAGGTTGGTTCCCATACCGTAGGTTAGGATGATCTCTCCATCCAGGATTGTACGTGTGGGAAAAAGGATCATACTTACACTGAGGTTGTCCATTAAATGCTCCATCAACTGCATTAGCTTGTTCAATGTAATCTTCTTGCATTGTTGGGCACATATCTGAAGCATGTCCTTGTAAGGAGCATATGCTACAAGCTTTCACCTGTTGTACATTGTCACAAGCCAAAGAACGCACAAGAGAAGTAAGATCATTAACTTTATTCTCAAGGTTAGAAATACTTACCTCATTTACTCGTTTGTTTGCGAAGTCTCTTCGCGTGCCAAATTGTTTCGAGTTGGCTGCCATATTTGAGATCAATTGGCGTGCAGCCTCGGGTGTCTTATCTACCAATGCCCCTCCACTTGCAGCATCAATGATACTACGGTCAGTAGGTATCAATCCTTCATAGAAATATTGAATGAGCAGCTGATCGGGTATTTGATGATGAGGGCATTGAATACACAGTTGCTCAAATCTTTCCCAATACTCGGAAAGTGTCTCTCCATGAGATTGTCGAATCCCACATATTTCTTTTCTTATGTTGGCAACTCGAGATGCTGGGAAATACTTCTCAAGGAAGATCTTTTTCATGCCATTCCAAGTTCCAATTGAACCTGGGAGAATGGAGAAAAGCCATACCTTTGCTGCCCCTTTTAAAGAGAAAGGGAAAGCTTTCAACTTAACTTGTTCTTCGTCAACTCCATTCGGTTTCATGCCAACACAAACCATATGGAACTCCTTGAGATGAGTATGAGGATCTTCTCCTGCAAGACCATTAAATGTTGGTAGCAGATGTATAGAACCAGATTTGAGCTCAAAGTTTACACTATTGTCGATGTTTATGCACAATGGCTGATTTTCCATGTTAGGAGCAGCAAGCTCCTTGAGTGTTTGTTGTCGTGCATTAGCCATGGTGTTGAGGCGAGCTTCCTTTCGTAACCTGCGTAAAGTTTTTTCTATTTCGAGATCTAACTGCACTTGACTTTGATTAGTAGAATGGGTTACTGACATAAAGCATCAAGAAAACTCAAAAGAAACCAACCACGCAAGAGATCGAAAACAATGCAAATTGTACGAAAATCTTACGTTAGAAAACTAAAACTGCCTAAAAACTCTAAAAAAGCGGAATTTGGCCTTGATAGAGTGGGGCTAGTGGTTTACCACTAGTCCTGTTTAGAACGTCGTTTTCCTTCAAAAAACAAAAGGCCAAAACCTAATTCCACCAAAAAATCTGTTTTGAACAGTATCGTTGCCGCAAGTGACCAGTACCGCCGCAAGCAAAAATTCTTTTTTTTTTTTTTCCAGAAATATAAATAACAATCACAGCAACTAAAAATAACAGTAAAAGCACAAGAATCAACTAAAATTACTTCTCCGGCAACGACGCCAAAATTTGTTGCGATGTCGCGGTCGCACAAATTAATTACCCTAGCTTCAAACACAACACACAAGATAGTATAGAGCAAGCAAGGGGTCGATCCCACGAGAAAGATTCAAGTTAAGATTTTTTGCTATACGTTATGCAATTTGGGGGGGTTGGATGTTATATAGGCTAAAGAAAAATAAAACAGAAAACTATCAAACAAAATTTAATAAAATCAGAAAATTATCAAGAGAACAAACCTTGGTCGCAAGCACACATCCACCTATAGAAATCAGAACTAATCCTTGAAATGAAACTCCAGTTTATATTCTGAATTTTTATCTTTTCTTAACATTGGTTAATTAACGGATCCGCCGTATAACTAACCCTAACCAACAAATAATCACAGTGTCCGCACTAATGATTTAATCCAATGGCAGCCTTAAGATCTAGATAAATTCATTAATCTTAACAACCAAGTTGTCTGCTTATGTTGTTTTGATCGAATGTTCTCCCTAAGATTAATAACATAGATCCGCTACAATTATTAAACTCAGTTGCTTCACAAGTTCATATACCACAACTTCGATTTTGATATCAAACTTAGCAATAAATTATCTACAATAATAACTTAGAGTCCGCTCTAGCAATTAAAATAAACAATCATAGGAAAAATAAGCATAGGAGAACAAACATATTCATCATATAAACTGAAAAGAAAAGGTAAAATAGATCTCACAGTTCTTGAAATCCGAAGGTTTCCGTGTCCTTGCAACCAAGAAATTGAGTTTAGCCTTGCATGTTTGTTGAACAACTAATCAATAAGATGGAAGAATGCATGATTTAGGGTTTCTTAGAGTAGGGGGGCGTTTTTCTCCTCTTGGGTGGCTGCCCCCCTTCTCTACTCTCATTCTTTTTATATGCTAGGAAACCCTAATCTCTATTTTACAAAATAGTCCTCCCTTAAGTGGACAATTTACATTTAAGTAGTTCAATAACTATTTTCCTAAAAAAGGAGAAATAGCATTGCATAAAATCTTCAAGCTTTGACTTAGAGGAGCTACATTGCTGAAATAAAAACTTGGATGTCGGTTTAGATGCTTCGGAACGTAATCTGGACTCATTTATTCACGAAACCTGTTTGCTGGCAGAATTCAGTTGTCATCTTTGAAAAATCATATCTCCCTCATATGACATCGTTTTTGGTTGAAATTTGGAGCGTTTATAGGCCTTTGAGTTAGGAATCGAAAAAAATTGAGTTTGCATCAATTGGAATTTTGTAGCTCTAGATATGCAAGTCGGAATGACCGAAGGTCAACATTGGCAGATTGCGAGATTTGACTTTGAAAGCTGCGATTTCCATGCTCTTCCTTATTTTATTGTCTTGCCTTAGATGTCCAGAAAGGTATAGATGTTAGCTTTTTAATGCCACTGGAATCACTTCATTTCGACCTTTAGAACTCACGTTGTGCACAAAACATCGACTGAACATCAAATCTGCCAATTACCTTCAATTTACTCCTTTTTGCATCTTTCATCCAAAAGTGCCTTCAAAACATAAAACAAAGAATATCAAGGCATTTCATATATAAAACATAGGCAAAACACTAGTTAAATGTGGGTGAAACTATCGAATAATATGGTTGCATCAGTCACCGCATCTGCAGAGTTAGATGAACCAATCTATGAAGAATAGGCATGCAACATGTCGAGCCAATGACATAAAACAAAAGCGCTTGCTGGGAGGCAACCCAGCACAAAAAGAAAAAAAATTAGATTTGCTTTCTTTTTCGTTATCTTTTATTTTTTTGCATTTTAATTTATTTTCTGTCATTCTCTTATGTTCCTTTGCTTTTATTTCAACATTGAGGACAATGTTGTGTTTTAAGTGTGGGGGTATTGGGAGAATTTTGGTTTTCTTATTTTAGTTTTCTTTGTTGTTCTTTTAAAAAAAAAATTGTGTTTGATCTTTTTAACTCCCATTGGTTTTTGAGAATATGAGTATTATGTATGAGAATTAATTGAGATAGATGAAGATATAAATCAAATGAAGGAGTATGCATGCAAATTTTAAGGTTTAATTGGTTTAGGGATTGACTTTGAGAATATGCCATGTTGACTTTATAGTGTTATACCAATGTAAGCTTTTGAGCCTTCAACATTATATTCTTTGAGTGTGCATTCTTTCAATGATATGTATCTCTAGAACTTGCTTCATATCTTGTTGAGATTACATTCGCATTACATATATACATGAATGATAAAGGCATTATGAATTTTAACCATTTGAGCCAAAAAGCCAACCTAAAGCATATTATCCTTAGTGAGCCCCTTTTGAGCTTGTTTATCTTTTCTTTGCTTTATCCATGTATAAGCCTTAACTTTTTATATGTTTTCCTTTTCCCCTGGCCAAGAATTAGTAGAGCATATACTTGTGATATCTCATGGAATTATGGTTGGAAATTATGTGAAAAGAAAGAAGAAGTGATGTTTGATGAAAATATGGGCAAAGTTGCCAAAGGTGAAAAAAAAAAAAAAAAACAAAAACAAAAGAAAGAAAGAAAGAAGTGTTCCTTCATGTTCTTAAGATTTTATGTTGAAAGAGCTTAAAATCAAAAGAAGTTAAGCATTGGTGATTAAAGATGGAAAATTTATGTGCTTTGATGGAATATCTTGTTTGAAATATCATTTTTGAGAATGCTCTACTTTCTTTGGTTTGTACCTTCTCTTTTACTCTCTTTTACCTCACCTTAACCTTAGCCCCATTACAACCGGAAATAAGACCTTTTGATTCATGCATTGCTTGTAATATGTTAGTAATGGAGATGAGATTGAAGAGCAAGCTTATGGTAGAACATATTCATTGATTGAATTTGAGAGATTTAAACACATAAGCCCTAAACATGTGAGTGTTGGAGTGTATATCAATGAGAGGACCTATCACTTTGGCATGGCACAGATTTCATTTAAATCCCGACAATTAATTGAGTTTTGAAGTTTGCATGTAAATAAATTCATGAAAATTTATACTCTTTATCCTTCTTAATTGTGTTCTTGTTTATAATGCATATATTCTTGGATATTGATGGGAGATTAGGAGATTAGTCATAGTGATTTGATTTAATTTAACTTCAATTTGATTTTACCTATCCTCTCTCGAGGACGAGCAAGAGCTAAGTGTGGGGGTATTTGATGCAACCATATTATTCGATAGTTTCACCCACATTTAACTAGTGTTTTGCCTATGTTTTATATATAAAATGCCTTGATATTCTTTGTTTTATGTTTTGAAGGCATTTTTGGATCAAAGATGCAAAAAGGAGTAAATTGAAGGTAAATGGCAGATTTGACGTTCAGTCGATGTTTTGTGCAGAGCGTGAGCTCTAAAGGTCAAAATGAAGTGATTCCAGTGGCATTAAAAAGCTAACACCCATACTTTTCTGGACATCTAAGGCAAGATAATAAATAAGAAAGAGCATGGAAATTGAAGCTTTTAAAGTCAAATCTCGCAATCTGCCAATGTTGACCTTCGGTCATTCCGACTTGAATATCTAGAGCTACAAAAGTCCATTTGATTCAAAATCAATTGTTTTGGATTCCTAACTCAAAGGCCTATAAACGCTCCAAATTTCAACTAAAAACGATGTCATATGAGGGAGATATGATTTTTCAAAGATGACTACTGAATTCTGCCAGCAAACAGGTTTCGTAAAGAAACGAGTCCAAATTACATTCCGAAGCATCTAAACCGACATCCAAGTTTTTATTTCAGCAATTTAGCTCCTCTAAGTCAAAGATTGAAGATTTCATGCAAGCTATTCTCCTTTTTTAGGAAAATAGTTATTGAACTACTTAAATGTAAACTGTCTACTTAAGGGAGGACTATTTTGTAAAATAGAGATTAGAGTTTCCTAACATATAAAAAGAATGAGAGAAAAGAAGGGGGGCAGCCAGCCAACAAGAGAAAAACGCCCCCCTCCTCTAAGAAACCCTAAATCATGCATTCTTCCATCTTTTTTATTTGTTGTTCAACAAACATGCAAGGCTAAACTCAATTTCTTGGTTGCAAGGACACGGAAACCTTCGGATTTTAAGAACTGTGAGATCTATTTTACCTTTTCTTTTCAATTTATATGATGAATATGTCTGTTCTCCTATGCTTATTTTTCCTATGATTGTTTATTTTAATTGCTAGAGCGGACTCTAAGTTATTATTGTAGACAATTTATTGCTAAGTTTGATATCAAAACCGGAGTTGTGGTATGTAAACTTGTGAAGCAACTAAGTTTGATAATTGTAGCGGAACTACGTTATTAAACTTAGGGAGAACATTCGATCAAAGCAACATAAGTAGACAACTTGGTTGTTAAGATTAATGAACTTATCTAGATCTTAAGGTTACTATTGGATTAAATCATTAGTGCGGACACTGTGATTATTTGTTGGTTAGGGTTAGTTATATGGCGGATCTGTTAATTAACCAACATTAAGAAAAGATAAAAATCCAGAATATAAATTGGAGTTTTGTTTCAAGGATTAGTTCTAATTTCTATAGGTGGATGTGTGATTGCGACCAAGGTTTGTTCTCTTGATAATTTTCTGATTTTATTAAATTCTGTTTGATAGTTTTCTGTTTTATTTTGCTTTAGCCTATATAACATCCAAACCCCCCTAAATTGCATACCATATAGCATAAAAATCTGAACTAAATCTTCCTCGTGGGATCGACCCCTTGCTTGCTGTATACTATCTTGTGTGTTGTGTTTTAATCTAGGGTAATTAATTTGTGCGACCGCGACATCACAACAGAAAGGAACTTGATTTGTTGTTAACATAAGCTATCACCATGAATACCTGATAATATTTACAAGTATTGGCATTACTCGAATAAGATAATTAATGTAATCATGTTAACAATTTATAATCTGATTGGAACCTCCTTTGTGTGTGGTTTCCAGTTGAGTAATAAAAGTTTATACTATACTTGTTTGAAGTACCATTAGTGGATCCTCTAACCTTGATATTTGTTTTTGTTTAATCATCACGTTAATCTTACATCTCAAAATCCTCTTTATTATTATTATTACTATCACTACTAATACTACTACTACTACTACTACTACTACTATTAATACTAATTGTTATTATTATTATGGTTGTTGTTGTTATTGTTGTGTTGTTGTTATTTATAATTTATATAGTTAACCTCCTTGTGGTTCTAACTCGGTCTTGCCGGATTATTTATTACTTCGACACTCTTGCACTTGGGAGAAGATATCAATCTTTTGGTCGTGTCAGTTCCTGGCGTCGTTGCCGAGGAGGTAAATTCTTATATAAATTATAATATTTATTTTATTTTCTCTTTTCACTTTTCATTTTATCTAACTTATGTTTCCTTTGTTTTTTTTTCTTTTTCTTCTCTTTTCTTTTCTTCCTTTTATTCTCTTCTTATATGTGCATGAGAGTTTGGTCACGTACATTAAGTGGTAGACTTTGTAGGGTATCCTCATCATTTTCAGAAAATATGGCCGAAAAAGATAACCAATCACTTCATAATGAGAATGATGAGAATAACCGTGTGAGAACACTTAGAGACCACATGAATCCCACAAGAACAAGTGCACCCTCATGCATAGTTTTCCCTCTTAATGCATCTCATTTTAATTTGAAGTCAGGCATTATTCAACTTTTATCTTCTTTTCATGGCTTAGACCTAGAAAATCCATACTTGCATTTAAGGGAATTTGAGGAGGTCTATAACACTTATAATGACTCAAATTGTAGCATGAACACCATTAGATTAAACCTTTTTCCTTTTTCATTAAAAGATAAAGCTAAAACATGGCTATAAAATTTGAGACAAGGATCTATTCATGCTTGGGATGAAATGCAATAACAATTTTTAAAGAAGCTTTTTCCGTCTCATAGAACAAACTGTTTCAAAAGACAAATAATCACTTTCACTCAAAACCTAGGAGAAACATTTTACTAATGTTGGGATAGGTATCAAGACTTGCTTAATACTTGCCCTCATGATGGTTTTGAAACATGGAGATTGGTTTCATATTTTTATGAAGTGTTAACACCTAGAGGAATGTGCAATGAAACTTTTGAAGATAAAGACCATAATGAAGCAATAGAGTACCTGGACTTGTTAGCCGAAAATGCTCAAAATTAGGACACCACAGGTACTTATGAGGCACCAAGTAAAACTCAACCTCATACATCTAGTGGAGGTATGCACAACCTTAGGGAAGATCATGACCTCCAAGCCAAGTTTGCATCTTTAGCTAGAAAAGTCAACGCACTTGAATTGAAAAAGAGTGGTCAATTAAAATCTCTTCAAGACATTGTGTGTCAAATATGTGAAACTAATGAACACTCAATAAATGATTGTTCAACTTTGCCTTCTTTTAGGGAATGCCTCCATAAACAAGCCCATGCTTTAAACAGTTTTCAAAGGTCGAACCATAACCCATACTCACAAACATATAACCCTGGTTAGAGAAATCACCCAAATTTTAGTTTGAAAAGTGATAGCAACAATGCACAAACTTCACAGCTACCGTTTCAAGCACACTATAATTTTAAAAATTCTCATGGATATGCACCTCCTTATGCTCCCCTTTCTAGAAAAAATCTTGAGGAAACATTGCATGCATTCATTGAAAGCAGGAACCAATCAACACTAAACTTGCTCAAAGCATGATAGATTTTAAAGATATTCTTTCAAAATTGACATCTGCTCTCAGTTTCCAAGAGAAAGGTAAGTTTCCATCTCAACCATAACAAAATCCAAAGGGGCAATACAATGTAAATACAAGTAGTTCCGGAAGCCAACACATGGATCAAGTTAAATCAGTCATCACTCTTTGTAGTGGTAAAGTTATTAAAAAACCCACTCTTAAACCTTGTGAGAAAGATGATAAGTCTATCTCTGAGGGTAAGGAAGAGGTTGAACTTGAACATTGCAAAGAAAAGGTTGAGGTTGATTCCCCACCAGCACTCCCATTTCCTCATGCCATGACCAAACAAAGGAAAGTCAATCATAACTCTGAAATCTTTGAAACTTTCAAATAGGTAAGGATCAATATACCTTTATTGGATGCTATGAAACAAGTTCCCTCTTATGCTAAATTTTTGAAAGATTTGTGCATTGTGAAGAGAAAATTGAATGTAAAAAAGAAAGCCTGTTTAGTCGAACAAGTAAGTGTCATTCTTCAGAACAATAATGCTTTGAAATATAAAGACCTTGGTTGTCCTACAATTTCTTGCTTTATTGGAGAACATAAAATTGAAAGAGCCTTACTTGATCTTGGAGCTAGTGTGAATTTACTTCCATATTCAGTCTTTTAAAGTCTCAATCTAGGTGAGTTAAAACCAACCTCTGTAATTCTTTTACTTACTGATAGATCGGTAAAAGTGCCTAGAGGAATAGTTGAGGATGTGTTAGTACAAGTTGATAAATTCATTTACCTTATAGATTTTGTTGTCTTGGATACACAACCTGTTGAAGCATGTAATTCAATTCCTATCATTTTAGGATGTCCATTTCTTGCCACTTCTAATGCATTGATTAATTGTAGGAATGGACTGATGAAGCTATCATTTGGAAACATGACATTGGAGATGAATATTTTCAACATTTACAAGCAACCTAGAGATAATAATGATTTACAGGAAGTGGACTTTATTGAAAAATTAGTTCATGATCAATTTCAAACCATTTCTAGTGAAACTGAGATTGATGAATCTGATGATTTGCAAATGGTCTACTTTTAGGAGGAATTAAAGGCATGTAATTGGAGACCACAAATTAAGGAATTGCCACCATGATCAATTGAGTCAATACCTTTAAGTGTTCAACCACTAAAACCTGATTTGAAGTTGTTACCATTGAATATCAAATACTCATTTTTGGGAGAAAATGAAACTTTTCCAATAATAATCTCTTCCAAACCTAATGCACATCAAGAAGGTAAGTTATTACAGACTCTGAAAATGCACAAAAATGTATTAGGATGGACCATAGCTGACATAAAAGGAATTAGCCCTTTGATTTGCACACACAGAATTTATTTGGAGGAAAATGCTAAACCCTCTAGAGAAATGCAACGAAGGCTTAATCCTAATATGAAAGAAGTAGTGAAAAATGAAGTCATTAAGCTTTTAGATAATGGAATCATTTATCCTATTTCTGACAGCAAATGGGTAAGTCCTGCCCAAGTTGTACCAAAAAAGTCTGGAGTCACTGTGATAATAAATGAGAAAAATGAGTTAATTCCAACTAGGACTATTACTGGTTGGGGCATGTGCATTGACTATAGGAAACTTAATTCAATGACTAGAAAAGATCATTTCCCTTTACCTTTCATGGATTAAATCCTAGAAAGAGTTGCAGGTCATGAATTTTATTGTTTCCTAGATGGCTATTGAGGTTATAATCAAATTGAAATTGCATTGGAAGATCAAGAGAAGACTACTTTCACATGTCCATTTGCTACTTTTGCATATCGAAGGATGCCTTTTGGATTATATAATGCATGAGCCACGTTTTAAAGATGCATGCTTAGCATATTCAATGATATGGTTGAATGTTTTCTTGAGATTTTTATGAATAATTTTTCTGTTTTTGGTGATTCATTTGATGATTGTTTAACTAACTTAAAAAAGGTTTTGAGTAGGTGTGAAGAGAAAAATCTTATACTAAATTGGGAAAAATGTCACTTTATGGTAATAAACGGCATTGTACTTGGTCACATTGTTTCATCGAAAGGAATTGAGGTTGACAAATCTAAAATCGAGTTAATTCCCAACTTACCAACACCAAAATCTATTAAGGATGTTAGATCATCCTTAGGACATGTTGGTTTTTACAGAAGGTTCATCAAAGATTTTAGTGTAATATCTAAGCCCTTGAGTAACCTTCTAACAAAAGATAATATTTTTGAATGGACTGAACAATGTGAAAAAGCCTATGTTAAACTTAAAAACTTACTTACTTCTGCTCCTGTCATTCAATCTCCTGATTGATTATAACCTTTTGAATTAGTGTGTGATGCTAGTGATTATGTCGTGGGTGCTGTTTTGGGATAGAAAAGATAAGAAACCTTATATGATTTACTATGCAAGTAAACTTTAAATAATGCTAAAATGAATTACACCACCACTGAAAAAGAATTACTTGCAGTAGTATTTGCATGTGATAAATTCAGGTCTTATTTTGTTGGCTCACCTATTGTTGTTTTTAGTGATCATGCAGTATTGAAATATCTTCTTTTTAAGAAAGATTCTAAGGTGAGATTGGTGCAGTGGATTTTTTTACTTCAAGAATTTGATATCACAATTAAAGACAAGAAAGGCAACGAAAATGTTGTCGCAGTTCATTTGTCAAGATTGACAACAGATTCGAAATCTAACATTACACCAATCGATGACTACTTTCCTGATGAATCTTTACTTTCCATATCTATAATGCCTTGGTTTGCTAATATTGTTAATTTTTTTGTTTCAGGACAATTGCCAACTTATTGGAGTACCCAAGACAAAAGAAAGTTCTTGAACGAAGTGAAAAACTTTTATTGGGAAGACCCTTTTTTTTTTAAATATTGTCCTGATCAAATATTTCAAAGATGCATTCCTGACAATGAGGTAAGTAGTGTCATTAAATTTTGTCATTCTAAGGCATGTGAGGGTCATTTCTTGTTAAAAAAGACAACTAAAAAAATCTTACAAAGTGGATTTTATTGGCTCACCATGATCAAGGACTCAAATGCATTCTGCAAGACTTTTGAAAATTGTCAAAAGTTGGGATCTATTCCAAAACATCACATGTTGCTTTTAAATCATATTCTTGTCATTGAGATCTTTGACTGTTGGGGTATAGATTTCATGGGTTCATTTCCTCTATCATTTGGTTTTATGTACATATTAGTCACAATAGATTATGTTTCAAAATAGATAGAGGCAATTCCAAGTCGAAACAATGATCACAAAACAATGATAAAGTTTTTGAAAGACAATATTTTGAGTCGATTTGGAATCCCTCGAGCCATGATAAGTGATGGTGGAACACATTTCTGCAACAAGCCATTTGATTCTTTAGTGAAGAAATATGGAATCACGCACAAAGTTTCCACCCCTTATCACCCTTAGACAAGTGGACAAGTAGAGCTTGCTAATAGGGAGATCAAACAGATCTTGGAGAAAATAGCAAACCCTAATAGGAAAGACTGGTCTTTAAGACTTAATGATGCACTTTGGGCTTATCAAACTACTTATAAAACATCATTAGGTATGTCACCTTATAGAGTAGTCTATGAAAAACCTTGTCACTTGCCTCTGGAAAATTGAACATAAAGCTTATTGGGCTATTAAAGCTTTCAATTCAAACCTTGATAATGCTAGTCAGCTGCGAAAATTACAAATAAATGAGCTTGAGGAAATAAAAAATAATGCATATGACAATTCAAGAATTCATAAAGCAAGAATCAAAGAGTTTCATGACAAGAAAATATTGAGAAAAACATTCAATGTTGGTAAAAAAGTCTTGCTTTATAATTCTCGACTCCATTTATTTCCTGGAAAACTACGATCAAGATGGAGTGGTCCTTTTATTGTGAAACATGTGTATCCATATGGGGCCTGTGATATCAAAAATCCAAAGAATGACAATGTTTTCAAGGTAAATGGGCATCGTTTAAAAGTTTATTTTGATAATTTTTCAGTTGAAAATGACTTTATTGAATTAAGTGATCCTGTATATAAAGATTGATTCTTTTTCTCACATTTTTGTGTGTTTTGTTTTGGTATAACTTTTGTTTTGCTAGTCTCTCTCTCACCCCGATCAAATGGCGGATAATGGTACTCCGTGACTTAAGTCGGTTCTTTCAGTTTTCCTATAATAACTGATATATGTATATATTTGTACAATTCTTTGCTCTTTCTCCCTTCTTTGAATCTCTTCTTCAATTCTCATTTGAAAATGGACACTACTCTTGAAAAATTAATAAGGCATTTTCCTGCTTTGCCTCCAAATGCGATTACAAAAATTTACCGTGCTAGGTGTGCAAGATTGAGGTTGTTAATGAATCATGGAATTCCTGAAGATATTCGCTTGCTAATTGAAGCAAAGGTTATCAGGTGAGTCCTCCAATTCTTTCATTTCATAAATTCCTGGAACAAGTAAAAACACTTTTACAAAGAAACGTCGTGCAAAACAACTGAAAGTCTGTCATAAATGTGCTAGATGGACTTGTAATGTGACATGTTATTTTTTAGGAATGGTATCTGTAAACCATAAAGATAAAATACAATTCATTAAGGATGGCCTGAGTAAGGAGTCTTTAGATAATCTTCTATTGACCCTTGAGACGCATCTTAGTGGAGATGTGCATCATGCAATTCATGATTTATGGCCACAATTCCATAAAGAACATGCTCGACTTAGTTTTGGGAATCTGACTAAAAAAGACCCTGTTTGCCAGTTTTTTAAAAAACTGGATGGGAAGCCTATCTTTGACCTATAGAGGGTATTTAAGTCGTTCTTGGACGTAAAACCAAGGAAAGATGTGAGCCACAATCACAACTACCTGTACATACACATGCTTTTTCAAAATAAATAATTAATAAAGAAAGAGTGAGTTTGTGAGACTACACCTGGCCTACATATAGGTGGTATGATTGCATTTTCAATTTCTCATCAATAAATTCTTCTCTTCGTTCCCTTCATTTCTACTTAACCCATACATCCATCAAATATAAAAGTGTGTAGAAATGGCAGGTTCCTCAAGTCATCACATAAGAAATTTTTTTGTTTTCGGTGGATCCAGTCCTGGGAAAGAAAAAGAGTTTTTAGAATCAGCAAATCATCTTGGTGAGGTACTAGCTGAGAGAAAGATTCATTTAGTGTATGGGGGAGGCAGCCTTGGGTTAACAGGGTGTGTGTCAATAGTTCTATTTTTAGAAGGCAGTCAAGTTTTAGGGGTTGTCCCCAAAGATTTAGCAAATGGGAACATCATTATAAAAACAATTGAAGAGGAACTACAAGTCCTCACAATGTCTGATCGATTAAATGCCATGTTTAACCATGTTGATGCCTTCATTACCTTACCAGGTGGTCTGGGCACATTGGAAGAGATATTTCATATTTCCTCTTTGACCCAACTGTACATTCACCATAAACTTATAGGTTTATTAAATGTTAATGGTTTCTATGATAATTTGTTGTCTTTTCTTGATCAAGCTGTGGAACATGAATTTCTAACATCTTCGACACGACAATTCATAACTCTGCTACTATTGTTGAACAATTGATTGACCAACTACAATCTTTTATCCCTGTCATTGATCCATGCATGAGTCGCCTAAATTGGTAAACTAAGGAAAGCTGTAAAAAGCTTAGATTAGATTCGAGCCTTCAATTTGTGAAACCTCGTGTCTTTTGGTTTTATTAATAGCATATTATTTTATTTTGTTACTTCTTATATTTGTTTAAGTGTGTTTCAGGTTTGTCATTGTTCGCTGTTTCAGGTGATGTCTTCTATATTCTATCTTTCTACCTTAGGGCATTGAGAACAATGTCTTGTTTTGGTTGGGGGGGAGGGTAGTAGTTGACATTAAAAAAAAATAACTTACGAACTGTTTTTGCTATTATTAAAATCATTTGACAAAATTGTTATTAGGATGGCAGAGTAAGGAGTAAGTTTTATTAACTCTTGAGATAAATCTTAGTAAGTATTTTTATTAGGATGGCACAGTAAGGAGGAAATTTTATTTACTCTTGAGATGCATCTTAGTAAGTATCATTACCAAGGTCTATCATAATACTTCTTGAAATATTCAGGTTTACAAACTCTCGCATTGTTATTACTTGATCCTGCTCATATACTCATTTAACAAGTATTCTTAAACCTTCATTTTCACACACACACTTTAACATATGATTGTGGGTTATGCATTGGTTTATTACATTATTTATGTTCTTTTGTTAAATGTAACAACTAAGGAAAAGGGATTGTATATAATTTGCAAAAAAAGAAAAAGAAATTGATAATATTGATGATAATAAAAACGTAGATAAGTTTGGTTTCGTAGCCTCCCTAACTTAAGCAATTAAGCTCGAAGTGGTGTTTCAACACCTAATAACCTAAAGTCAACTAACTTGGGAGCTATTGGCCCAAAGCTTGTTACATGGGTTAAGGAGAAAAGCTTAAGGGAATCAAACATTGCACTATCTACGTATTAGTATCTGCAACCCGGGTTGCTAAGCTCGTAAGGGTGTTTTAACACCTAATGCCCTAAGACCAACTGGTTTGTGAGTCATTAGCCTAAAACTCGTTACATGGGTTAAAGATACATTTTGTTTTAAGTTGTATGTGTATATAAATAATAATAAAAAAAGAGAAAAAAAAACAAAAAAAAAATAGTAATAATCCCAACCCAAGGAAGTTAACCTTAAACACTAGAACATAATATTGTTTTCTTCCAACAAAAGCCCCATCATCTATGTTTTCATAAATTGAGCACATAAAAAGAAGATTTATTAATATCTTGTTTAAGAAATATGAAGCAGAAATATAAATTTAATGAGAGTTTGTCTATCTAGATAGATTAATGGAAGTTGAATGATGAATGCCTTGCTTTGTGGAACTTTCAAATTATTTTTCTATTTTAATGCTTTGATTACTAGGGACTAGTAATAAGCTGGTTGGAGGGCTGATTAGTACTTAAAAGTGCATTTTTTTCAAGGTTTTATATCGTCATTTTGCACTTAAAGTATCAATAACTTCTTAACTAAAACATGTTTTATAATAACAAGTCAGATACTTTAAGATACCTTAATATATGGTAAATGTTCATCTTAAATGCAAGCCTATCACATAAATCAAAGGATTGATTCATGAATTCAACTACTAAAATTGTGAAGATAAAGAGAGGGTGAAGCTTAGAAAAGTGGTGTCGATTCAGTCCAAACTAGAACACTGTTCGGTAATTAGGTCATATCTGGAGCTGTAGATCTCGGATTTAGATCTTCTTTATATGGATGGAAAGCTAAGACATATTCCTAAAACTTTCACGTGGAGTCCAAGATTTAAAAAGATCATTTTCAAGTTGAAATAATAGCAACAACGGAGAAGTTCGAATCTGTCTTGCAGCCTAGACACGGTTCAGTGTTTAGCCCATATCTGGAGTTCTAGAAGTCCAAATGACCTCAATTGTTTTTCCTGGAAAGCTGAGACAATTTCCTAGAACTTTCATGATAAAGGTGGTTCAAATTTTGACATTAGCAATGACATTTTGTTCAGACAAGAAGATAAGGATTGTTACCAAGTCAAGATGTGGCCACCCACTCAACAATTATTCATCAAATCAATAGTTCCAAATTTTGGCCTATAAAAGGAGGCATTTTCCATGCATTTAGACATCTTAGTGTTTAGATCAAGATCATGCGCTTGCTCTCTTTCTTTGTATTTTGTAATGTTTAAGTTTTATTTTATGTTATATTAATCTCTTGTTTATGCTTTTCATTTCCTTTCCTTTACTTATATAATTATGTTCTTATCTTGTTTATTTATGTTTCTTTCTTTCATTATGTTTAGCTAAATCTATTATGTCAAGGTGAAAAGGTTACACTAATGAAGTAAGAATAAGTATAGTATAGACTCAACATGGAATTTAATGCTTGATACTAACATGTTTTATATTTATTATCTTACTCACTCTTAATACCATATTTGTTAAATGGTTAATCTATATTTGTGTTGAACACCCCTTGGTATAACAAATGCTTGGCACTTTCATAGCCCAACTATATGGTATAACTTACACCTGTGCTATGAAAGTAACTTGATTTGTTGTTAACATAAGCTATCACCAAGAATACCTGATAATATTTACAAGTATTGGCATTGCTCAAATAAGATAATTAATGCAATCATGTTAACAATTTATAATCTGATTGGAACCTCCTTTGTGTGTGGTTTCCAGTTGAGTAATAAGAGTTTATACTATACATGTTTGAAGTACCATTAGTGGATCCTCTAACTTTGACATTTGTTTTTGTTTAATCCTCATGTTAATCTTACATCTCAAAGTCTTCTTTATTATTACCATTACTATTATTACTATCATTATTATTATTATCATCACTACTACTATTTCTATTATTACTACTACTACTACTACTACTAATTATTATTAGTATTATTATTGTTGTTGTTGTTGTTGTTGTTATTGTTGTTGTGTTGTTGTTATTGATAATTTATATAGTTAACCTCCCTGTTGTTCGACCCTGATCTTGCCGTGTTATTTATTACTTCGACACTCTTGCACTTGGGAGAAGAAAGAAAAGGTCGTGTCAATAGCATCCAACAAAGGTATATTGATCCTTACCTGTTTGAAAGTTTCAAAGATTTCAGAATTGTGATTGACTTTTGTTTGTTTAGTCATGGCATGAGGAAAATGAAGTGTTGGCGGAGAATCAGTTTTTTCTTTACAATATTAAGATACAACCCCTTCCTTACCCTCAAAGATTAACTCATCATCTTTCTCACAAGGTTCAAGAGTGGGTTTTTCAATAACCTTACCACTGCGAAGAGTGATGACTAATTTGACTTGATCCATGTGTTGGCTTCCAGAACTACTTGCATTTGCATTGTATTGCCCTTTTGAATTTTGATGTGGTTGAGATGAAAACTTACCTTTCTCTTGGAAACTGAGAGCAAATGTTAACTTTGCAAGAGTATCTTTAAAATCTGTCATGCCTTGAGCAAGTTGAGTGTTGATTGCCTCCTGCTTTTCAATGAATGCATGCAATGTTTCCTCAAGATTTCTTCTAGGAGGGGAGCATAAGGAGGTGCATATCCATGAGAATTTTAGAAATTATGGTGTGCTTGAAACAGTGGTTGTGAAGTTTGTGCATTGTTGTTATCACTCTTCCAACTGAATTTTGGGTAATTTCTCCAACTAGGGTTATATGTTTATGAGTATGGGTTATGATTGGGCCTTTGGAAACTATTTAAAGCATGGGCTTGTTCATGGAGGCATTCCCTAAAAGAAGGCAAAGTTGGACAATCATTTATTGAGTGTTCATTGGTTTCACATATTTGACACATAATGTCTTGAAGAGATTTTAATTGACCACTCTTTTTCAATTCAAGTGCTTCGACTTTTCTAGCTAAAGATGCAAACTTGGCTTGGAGGTTATGATCTTCCCTAAGGTTATGCATACCTCCATTTGATGTATGAGGTTGAGTTTTACTTGGTGCCTTATAAGTACTTGTGGTATCCTAATTTTGAGCATTTTCTGCTAGCAAGTCGAGGTACTCCTTTGCTTCATTAGGGTCTTTATCTTCAAAAGTTCCATTGCACATCAATTCAACCATTTGCCTATCTCTAGGTGTTAACCCTTCATAAAAATATGAAACCAATCTCCATGTTTCAAAACCATGATGAGGGCAAGTATTAAGCAAGTCTCGATACCTATTCTAACATTGGTAAAATGTTTCTCCTGGCTTTTAAGTGAAAGTGATGATTTGTCTTTTGAAAGAGTTTGTTCTGTGAGACGGAAAAAACTTCTTTAAAAATTGTTGTTGCATTTCATCCCAAGCACGAATAAATCCTGATCTCAAAATTTGTAGCCATGTTTTAGCTTTATCTTTTAATGAAAAAGGAAAAAGCTTTAATCTAATGATGTTCATGTTACAATTTGAGTAATTATATGTGTTACAGACCTCCTCAAATTCCCTTAAATGCAAGTATGGATTTTATAAGTCTAAGCCATGAAAAGAAGGTAAAAGTTGAATAATGTCTGGCTTAAAATTAAAATGAGATGCATCAGGATGGAGAACTATGCATGAGGGTGCACTTGTTCTTGTGGGATTCATGTGGTCTCTAAGTGTTCTCACATGGTTATTCTCATTATGAAGCGATTGGTTAAATTCTTCAGCCATATTTTCTGAAAATAATGAGGATACTCTACAAAGTCTACCACTTAATGTACGTGACCAAACTCTCATGCACGTGTAAGAAGAGAATAAAAGGAAGAAAAGAAAAAGAAGAAAAAGAAACAAAACAAAACAAAACAAAGGAAACAAAAGTTAGATAAAATGAAAAGTGAAAATAGAAAATAAAATAACTCGGCAAGACTGGGGTCGAACCACAAGAAGGTTAACTATATAAATTATAAATATCAACAACACAACAACAACAACAATAATAATTATAATAATTAGTAGTAGTAGTAGTAGTAGTAATAGTAATAATAGTAGTAATGATATTAATAATAGTAATAATAATAATAAAGAAGACTTGGAGATGTAAGATTAATGTAAGGACTAAACAATAATAATAAAAAATGTCAAGGTTAGAGGATCCACTAATAGTACTTCAAACAAATATAGTATAAACTCTTATTACTCAACTGGAAACCACAAATAAAGGAGGTTCCAATTAGATTGTATTGTTAACATGATTATATTAATTATCTTATTCGAGTAATGCCAATATATAGTATAAACTCTTATTACTCAACTGGAAACCACAAATAAAGGAGGTTCCAATTAGATTGTATTGTTAACATGATTATATTCATTATGTTATTCGAGTAATGCCAATACTTGTAAATATTATCAGGTATTCATGGTGATAACTTATTTTAACAACAAATCAAGTTCCTTTCATAGCACAGGTGTAGGTTATACCATACGATTGGGCTATGAAAGTGCCAAGCATTTGTTGTACCAAGGGTTGTTCAATACAAATCTAGATTAACCATTTAACAAGCAAGGTATTAAGAGTGAACAAGATAATAAATATAAAACATGTTAGTATCAAGCATCAAAGTCCATGTTGAGTTTATACTATACTTATTCTTACACCATTAGTGTAACCTTTTCACCTTGACATAATAGATTTAGATAAACATAATGAAAGAAAGAAACATAAATAAACAAGATAAGAACATAATTATATAAGTAAAGGAAAGGAAATGAAAAGCATAAACAAGAGATTAATATAACATAAAATAAAACTTAAACATTACAAAAAACAAAGAAAGAGAGCAAGAGTATGATCTTGCTCTGAACAACCAAGATGTCTAAATGCATGACAAATGCCTCCTTTTATAGGCCAAAATTTGGAACTATTGATTTGATGAATAATTGTTGAGTGGGTGACCACATCTTGACTTGGTAACAATCCTTATCTTCTTGTCTAAACAAAACATCATTGTTAATGTCAAAATTTGAACCACCTTTACTATGAAAGTTCTAGGAAATTGTCGTAGCTTTCCAGGAAAAAAAATTAAGGTCATTTAGACTTCTAGAACTCTAGATATGGGCTGAACATTGAACAATGTCTGGGTTGCAAAACAGATTCGGACTTCTCCGTTGTTGCTATAATTTGGACTTGAAAATGGCCTTTTTAAATCTTGGACTCCACATGAAAGTTATAGGCCTATGTCTTACCAAATCTATCCAAAAAATTGAGATCATTTGGACATCTAGAACTCGAGATATGACACAATTACCGAACAGTGTTCTAGTTTGGACTGCACCAACATCTGTTTTCTAAGCTTTACCCTCTCTTTATCTTCACAATTTCAGTAGTTGAATTCATCAATCAATCCTTTGATTTATGTGATAAGCCTGCATTTAAGATGAACATTTACCATATATTAAGGTATCTTATAGTATCAGACTTGTTATTATAAAACATGCTTTAATAAAGGAGTTATTGATACTTCAAGTGCAAAATGATGATATAAAACCTTGATAAACATGCACTTTTAAGTGATAATCAGATAGGCCTCCATTTAAGTTGAACATTTACCATAAATTAAAGGTATCTTATATTATTAGATTTGTTATTATAAAACATGCTTTAGTTAAAGAGTTATTGATACTTCAAGTGCAAAATGATGATATAAAACCTTGATAAAAATGCACTTTTAAGTACTAATCAACTAGCATACATTTAGTGTATGTTAGGGTCTCGGGTAAGGGGATCGCTAAACATCGAGGCTTACGAGGTGAAGATGATGCCGGTGGAATTAGTATTGACAATGAGGTAGACAGAAATAGTTGTGGTTGATCTTATGGAATCTTAAATGGAAGTTAAAAAGGGAAGATGAAACAATTTTAGTAGTTGAATGAAGAAGAGTTCTAATGCAAACAAAAATGGAGAAGTGAATAGAATATGAATACATGTATGCCTTTTTAAATTGTTGGGTATTTATGCTACTATACTTATTGTGATATTCATGTTTCAATAATATGTATTTTGTTTCAAGACCATCGTGTGTACTATAGGAGTAGATCCTAGCTTTTGTTCACCTTTTGTTGTGTAGTTCTAGGTAGTATTTTGAAATACTACCTAGAATAGATGAACTTAAGTTATATATTTGATGTTTAAACTTGAATAGATGAACTTAACTCCGGATTTCATATAATCATGTTTCATGTATGCATGTTTATCTCATTTATTGCTCTATAATGATATTTGTTATTCAATGTATGTTATAAATATTATGGTTGCGATGAGGATGATCTTTGTGGGATTGAGATTAAGACAATTAGGTCGTGATTGAGTTATGAGATGTGAGATATTAGAAGTGTAAACAGGTATATGTCGATAACTTAGGACCTCCCAGTATAGGGGAGACTTTGTTGAAATTTAGGTAGGAATTTTGGTGGAACTTGTATATTTTTTAAAAAAAAATTACCTGAAAATTTCCAAAGTATCGTGAAAAAGAAAGTAGAAAATCAGAGTTGTTACAATAAATTTTTAACATGATCATATTAATTATATTATTTAAGTAACACCATACTTTTAAATATTATCAGGAATTCATAATGCTAACTTATGTTAACAATAAATCAAGTTCCTTTCATAACACAGGTGTAGGTTATACCATATGGTTAGCTATGAAAGTGCCAAACATTTGTTGTATCAAGTGTTATACAGCAGAAATCTAGATTAACCATTTAATAAGCAAAGTATTAAGAATTAATAAGATAAAAAGATAAGACAAGTTAATAAAAATATAAAGAAAGAAATAAAAAGCATGATCTTGATCTGAAAACCAAGATGCCTAAATTCATGGCAAATGCTTCTTTTTATAGGCCAAAATTTAAAACTATTGATTTGATGACTAATTGTTGAGTGGGTGACAACATCTTGACTTGGTGACAATCCTTATCTTCTTGTTTGAACAAAACGTCATTGATAACGTCAGAATTTAAACAAACTTAACACATGAAAGTTCTAGGAAATTGTCTCAGCTTTCCAACCAAAAAAAGAATCGGTGCATTTTAACTTCTCGAACTCGAGATATGGGTTGGACACTGAACAATGTCTGGGCTACAGGATAGATTCAAACTTCTCTGTTGTTGCTACAATTTGGACTTGAAAACGGCCTTTTTAATTCTTGGACTCCCATGAAAGTTTTAGGCCTATGCCTTAGCTTTCCATCCATATAAAGCAGACCTAAATCCAAGATCTACAGCTCCAAATATGATCCAATGACCAAACAGTGTTCCAGTTTGGACTGAATCAACATCTCTTTTCTAAGTTTGGCCCTCTCTTTATCCTTTCAATTTAAGTAGTTAAACTCATCAATCAATCCTTTCATTTATGCGATAGGCCTGCATTTAAAATGAACATTTATCATAAATTAAAGGTATTATAGTATCAGACTTGTTATTATAAAACATGCTTTAGTTAAGGAGTTATTGATACTTCAAATGCAAAATGATGATATAACACCTTGATAAAAATACATTTTTAATTACTAATCATCTTTTTTTCACCATCTAAACTTACTCTTTTTTAAAAAGGTAAAGGAATTAAGTTTATTGGAGTTAATGGATTAAACTCATAAATAATTTTAAAAAGAGAAAAGTTTAATCCATAAATAATTTCAAAAGGAGAAAAGTCAGTGCTCGAATGCACAATTATATTACAAACAAACTCAACAAAAGGCAAAAATTCTTCTCAACTTTTCAGATTCTTTTAAATAACAACACACAAAAGTTGGGATAAAATTCTTCTTACTACCTTAGTTTGCTCATATGTATGAGGATGACAAGTTGTTGAAAATAAGAGTTTAGTTCCTAACTTTCCACACAAAGTCTTCCAAAAGTAGCTAAAGAACTTAACATCACGATCTGATACTATACTCCTAGGAATGCCATGCAAATGTACATCTTCCATAAAACAAGTCTACGATATGAGATGCATCACTAGTCTTATGACATGCAATGGAATGCGCCATCTTAAAAAACCTATCAACCATAATAAAAATAGAGTTTCTACCTTTCTTTGACCTAGGCAATCCTAAAACAAAGTCCATAGAGATATCTACCCACGGTTTAGTAGGCACATGCAATGATGTATACAATCTATGCGGTTATATTTTAGATTTTATCTTTCTACAAGCAATGCATTATTTACATATTCATTATACATTCCTTTTTATCTTTAGCCAATAAAAATATAAATGAAATACATCCAAAGTTTTTGCAACCCCAAAATGACCCATTGAACCACCCCTATGTACTTCACGAAGAAGCAATTCATGCAAAGAACTAGTAACCATCTATTAAATAAAACTTATCAAAAGCTGAATGTCCACATGTATTATAAATCTCGAAAAAGTCAAAATCATTAACATACAATTCCTTCACATATTCAAAGCCTAGCAATATATTATTCGTGTTGTTTAAAATAACACACTTACGTGAAAGTGCTTTAGCCACTACGTTGTCTTTGCCTTGCTTATACTTGATTACATAAGGAAAAGTTTCAATGAATTCAATCCATTTTGCATGTCTTCTATTCAACTTACCTTGTCCTTTTAGATGCCTCAAGGACTTATGATCTGAATGGATTACAAACTCTTTTAGCCATAAGTAATGTTGCCATGTCTTAAGTGCTCTTACCAATGCATAAAGTTATTTGTCATAAGTGGGATAGTTCAAGGTCGTTTTACTTAATTTTTTTACTGAAATACACAATAGGTCCCCGATCCTAGATCAAAACAACACCTATTCTTATTCTAGACACATCACATTCTATTTCAAATGCTTTCATAAAGTTAGGTAAAACCAAAACAAGTGCAGAGCATAATTTCTCTTTCAAAAGAACAAAAGTCAATTCTTGTTCCTTTTCCTATTTAAACCCAATTGACTTCTTAACAACGTCATTCAAAGGTGTAGCTAATGTACTGAAATCTTTCACAAAACGCTTATAAAAACTATCTAACCCATGAAAACTTCTTACCTCACTTACCGATTTTGGTGTAGGCCAATCCCGAATGGTCTTAACTTTCCCCTCATCCATCTTGATACCTGTGCAGTTAAAACATAGCTAAGAAACTTAATTTTCTCCATGCAAAAGGTATGCTTTTTAATATTAACATATAATTTATCACTACGCAACGCATTAAGTATATTATGAAAATAACCAAGATACTCAATTAAATTCTTGTTATGGATCATAATGTCATCAAAATACACAACCACAAACTTACTTATGAATGCACGCAACACATGATTCATTAAATGCATAAATGTACTAGGTGTATTTGTAAGTTCAAACAACATTACTAACCATTCATACAAACCATGCTTAGTCTTAAATGTTATTTTCCAATCATCACCTCCTTTTATCATAATTTGATGGTACTCACTTTTCAATTCAATTTTAAAGAAAATACAAGATCCATGTAACTCATCTAACATGTCATCAAGCCTAGGAATGGGATGTTTATACTTTACCATTATATTGTTGATGGCTTGACAATCAACAAACATCCTCTATGTTTCATTCTTTTTAGACACAAGTAGCATGGGTACAACACACAGGCTAATACTCTCATGAATATACCAACTTACCTTTAAATCTCATTTGTCTCCTTGGGATTGCTTCTATAGGTTGACCTGTTAGGAATTGAAGCTTCGAGTATGAAATCAATATGATATTCTATCCCTTTTAATGGTGGTAATCTACTAGTAATATTGCTAGGAAACAAATCATCAAACTCCTGTAATAAAGAAATAACAGCACTAGGCATAATATGATCAAGATCATTAGTATTAAAGTATGACTCTTAGTACATAAGTAAAATCATTGGCTTGTTAGTGAAAAATATAGATTTGACCTTACCCTCTATAGCATAAAAATTAGGTTGTTTTTTTTAGTTTTTTCACATAATTCTCATCACCCTTCATGATTTTCTTCACTCCTCTTGTCTTACCTTCACTCTCAGCTAGATTTGAGTGTTTTTAAGTGGTGATCAAATGGTCTGATTTGTTTGGAGTGTTGGCTTAATTTTATTTGTGTTTAGATGGGTGACCTACTAAGTTGTAGTAGTGTTTTGGGTTCTAGTTGAATTTAATAGTCTTCTCTTCCCTTTTTTCTCACCTTGATTTTCTCTCTAAATAGCCTCATGCTCATGTTTTAGGTTTATTTGATCATCATACACATGTTTAGGTGTAAAAGGTACAAGAGTGATGGTTTTACCATCTTTTACAATGGTATACCTATTTTTAACCCCATCGTGAATTACCTTCCTATCATATTGCTATGGTCTCCCTAATAAGATGTGACTTGCTTGTATTGGTACCATATCACATATAACTTCATCAACATACTTCCCAATAAAAAATGAAACCACAACTTGTTTAGTCACTTTCACTTCACTACTATCATTCAACTATTGCAATCTATATGGTTTAGCATGCTTAACAGTACACAAATTCAATTTACTAACAAGGTTAATACTAAATATGTAAACCCTGGGAAAAAAAATAAATAAATAAAAGTGAAGAAATTCATGGATATTGTTAAATAAAAACAGGAATTCAAAAAATTTTGAATATAAATTTCCAGGCGAAATAATTCGAGACATTATAATAAACCCGATACTATTGAGGGTTGGATGTAATTGAAGAGAATAATACACTTAAAGGAAAAGGGGACCTAAATTCAAATAAGGGAAATTATAGCGTATAAATACCCTCTCCTCACCAAAAAAAATCTGCAGGAACCATAAGGAAAGAAAATAGGGAGTTTTGCATCCATTCTTGCAAAATAAAGAAAGAAACACTAAAATTTCAAGAACCCATCCAAGATTAAGGGTTTATAGATGGGATAAACATTTGTGTGCAAAGGATGAACAAGAAGAAAAGAAAGGAGGGAGTTGAAAATCTTCAACTAGTTGAAGATTAAAATCTTAATTTGTACCAAGTAAGGTATTCTAAACATGATCTTAAAAATTCATTTCAAATTCGATAATGAATTGATGCCTTAATAATAAATTATAGGTTAGGATTCTTAGACATGAATTGGGGAAAAAGTATTTGTTATTAAAATTAAGTTAATTCATATGTGGTATGTAGGTTATGAAAGTATTGTGTGAAGGGAAACGGGTGACGAATCTAGATAGACTTGTCTCTTGACTTTCGGTGAGATTTTGGGCAAGAGGATGAGGGAATTAAGATTAGGTTCCTCATATAAATTGTAGATTTGAATGTTACCTAACCAAGGTAACTGGTCTTGCTCAATTTGGAGATGTAGAACTCTAGTTATAGGTTACCAACCGAGACCGAGTCATGACTGATTCTGTTGGACAGTAATAGTTAGACAATAACGGTTGGACAGTAACAGTTCAATATCTAGACAATAATGGTTTGACAGTAACAATTAGACAGTAATAGGTCAATGTTTAGACAGTAACAGTTGGACAGTAACAGTTCAATGTCTAGATAGTAACAGTTGGACAATAATAGTTAGAAGTTAGACAGTAACAGTAGACTTTTACATGAATACAATATATATAAGAATATAAAAGAATTGAGTTATATGAACACTTGCATATCGAGATACTAACTCTGAAAATATACATGTTATATGTATGTATGTTATTATGAGGAAATGAACATGTATAGAAAGTAACATATGAGTAATGGATTAATATGGATTCTCTGTATTATCAGCTTCAAGGAATCATAACCAAAAACTTCCTTGTGATTCAAGAGGAGCAACAAGGATTGGATCTTCTGTTAGAAGAGATCGCGAGACAGACGAAATAGGTGCGTGGTCTTCCTTCTATTTGCACTTATACAATATAAAATTCTTCTAGTGAATGCAATTATAAGAAATATCTTGTTCAGTGCAAATAAAGTCTAGTGTATGTACAAGATTAGCTTCTACTAATGGCATCCATGATAGGATTGCGGGGAGATGATTTACAAGATTAGCTTCGGCTAATGGCATTCGTGATAGGATTGCCGGGAGATGATTTACAATATTTGCTTCGGCTAATGGCATTCATGATAGGATTGCTGGGAAATGAATTACAAGATTAGACTTTGCAAGGTCACCCGATTCATGCAAGTAAATAAGAGTATTCAAATTAAGAATATGTAAATGAGTGTTAATTAGGTTTAAAAGATTTATAAGCAAAATATAAGTTCTCTGTTAGAATTCTTATGGATCTAATAGAAAAGTAATACTTCATTTGTATACATTACATGAGCATATATATTTTCTTTATCAACATAATAGTATATTTATTTATGTAACAGGTCCATCAAATATCCAGGGTGATCATTAGGACTCTACTTTGTCAAGCTTATGTAAATATTTAATTTAAACAAAAGGGAATTAACGCATTTATGTGGTATACTTTTGCGTAAACCTTAATGTATTTATAAAAATTCAGCTTAGCATGTAGTATTTTAGTTATCTTGTAATTAACCCTTTTGAAATGTTTAAGAACACTTATTATGATGTAAATGCTTTCTGATTAGCACTTAAAAGTGCATTTTTATCAAGGTTTTATATCATCATTTTGCACTTGAACTATCAATAACTCCTTAACGAATGCATGTTTTATAATAGCAAGTTTGATACTATAAGATACCTTTAATTTATGGTAAATGTTCATTTTAAATGCAGGCCTATCACATAAATAAAAGGATTGATTGATAAGTTTAACTACAGAAATTTAAAAGACAAAGAGAGGGGGCTAAGCTTAGAAAAGAGATGCTGGTTCAGTTCAAACTGGAACACTGTTTGGTCATTAGGTCATATATGGAGCTGTAGATCTTGGATTTAGGTCTGCTCTATATGGATGGAAAGCTAATAAATAGACCTAAAAATTTTCTAGGAGTCCAAGATTTAAAAAGGTCATTTTCAAGTCCAAATTGTAGCAACAACAGAGAAGTCTGAATCAGTCCTGCAACCTAGACTATGTTTAGTGTTCAATCCATATCTCAAGTTCTAGAAGTCCAAATGACCTCAATTATGTTTTGTTGGAAAGCTGAGACAATTTCCTAGAACTTTCATGGTTAATTATGTTCAAATTCTGATGTTATCAATGGCGTTTTGTTTAGACAAGAAGATAAGGATTGTCACCAAGTCAAGATGCGGCCCCCCACTCAACAATTAGTCATCAAATCAATAGTTTCAAATTTTAGCCTATAAAAGGAGGCATTTTCCATACATTTAGGCATATTTTTTTTCCAGATCAAATCATGTTCTTGTTCTGTCTTTTTATATTTTTGTAATGCTTAAGTTTTGTTTATATTAATCTCTTGTTTATGCTTTTCATTTCCTTTCTGTTACTTAGTTAACTTATATGTTCTTATCTTGTTCATTTATGTTTCTCTTATTCATTATGTTTAGTTAAGTTTATTATGTCAAGGTGAAAAGGTTATACTAATGGTGTAAGAATAAATATAGTGTAAACTTAACATGGACTTTAATGTTTGATATTAACATGTTTTATATTTGTTATCTTGTTCACTTTTAATACTTTGCTTGTTAAATGGTTAATCTAGATTTGTGCTGTATAACACTTGGTACAACAAATGCTTGACACTTTCATAGCCAACCATATGGTATAACCTACACCTGTGCTATAAAAGGGAACTTGATTTGTTGCTAACATAAGTTAGCATTATGGATGCCTGACAACATTTACAAGTATTAGCATTATTCGAATAAGATAACTAATGTAATCATGTTAATAATTTATAATCTGATTGGAACCTTCTTTATGTGTGGTTTCCAGTTAAATAATAGGAGTTTATACTATACTTATTTGAAATACCATTAGTGGATCCTCTAACCTTGACAATTTTTTTATCATTGTATAATCCTTATATCAATATCACATCTCAAAGCTCTCTTTAATATTATTATTATTATTATTATTATAACTACTACTACTACTACTACTACTAATGTTGTTGTTGTTTATAATTTATATAGTTAACCTCCTTATGGTTTGACCCCAGTCTTGCCGATTTATTTATTACTTTGACACTCCTACACTTGAGAGAAGACATTAATCTTTTGGTCGTGTCACTTTCTTTACAAGTTAGTATTTCTTTTCTTTTAAATTTTATGATATGATATATGGACTATGTTGATATTGAACTTACTTGTAGGATATATATATTGTGTGGATTGTATGAGGTGTTGAATTATGATGTTTGATATAAGGTTTGGAATTATGGGACTTTGTGATGATGGGTTAATTGAGTAAATTGATAGTTGTCGATAACTAAGGATGTTCTAAATACAAACGAAACTCCGCCAAATTTTTGGTAAAAAAAAAAAAACTACCCTCAAATTAAAAGAGGATATGTTGGAATCTTTTAATATTGATCAAGTTGTATAGTCGGACTGTTACAACAAACATTATCACAACTTCCACTATCTATAATTAAACTACACACCTTGATTTGTATATAGCAACATGTATAGAAGATGTTATCCCTTTGTTGATTAGATCCATCTTCCTTGATCTAAACTTGAGGTATTTTCCTTATAACCAAAGAATCCTCAACCGGTAATGCTAACTCATCCCATCACTATCTACCAATGGTGGCATGCCTTCACAATTAAATTTGTCACTTTCAAATTCGATATCACCATTATCTCCAATTATCATGATTATCTTGTTTAGACACTTTGAAGCATAATGTCCTCATCCCTAACACTTTAAACATTTAACATCACAAGTACATTTAGGTTGAGTTTTAGATTTACCTTTGGAACCAATAGGGACATCAACTTTAACCTTCGATGGTTCGGCTTTAGAAGGAACAAATGACCTCGGTTGGACAATACCCTCTCTCCTTGGATTTGACTTCCAAGATGATGAAGAACTTGAACTAAATGTTGGTCGAACATGTCACTTCCTTTTAAGTTATCTCTCAACTTTCATAGCCATGTGAATCATGTCCTCTAGCTCCACATGGTGTTGTAGCTCAATAATATTGGTAATGTCCCGATTCAACCCATTAAAAAATCTAGCCATAGTGGCTTCTCTATCCTCAACAACATTAGACCAAATCATTGCTATATCCATGTCTTTATGATATTCATCTACTGACTTAGAATCTTGATTCAACTAATATCAACTGATGCAAACTTCTTGATCACATGATCAAACAACCCCAACAAAGATGATACTTCTTTAAAAAAGTTGAAAATCAGGTTTGAGAAGTATGACACAATGGAAACCTGTCCCAAGGCACTAACATTATTGAAATTAAATTGAATGATGCTATAAAGTTAGTTATACCTTGATAAGTTAGATTCGATCTTTATCCCAACAAAAATAATGTGTTGCATCACGCAAAACACAAGTTTATTTCATAAACTCATGGCTTAGTTTTTTGCATCCTTGAGCTAGAATCCTCCTTTGTTCCCTCTTCCTTGCTGAATACATGACACAAAGAGAAAAATGAAGAAGAAGAAGACTTCACACAACAAGAATAGAGTTTACAATAGGAAGAACACTAATTTAGACTTGAAATTACAAATCTGACTTTTGTTTGGACCAAAATTGATCGAAAACAAACATATGTGAAAGTGATGAAAATGATTCAAATAACAACAAAATATCCCAAATATGGTGATAATATATTGGCAAGAATAAAATCAATAGAAACAAAACAAGTTTTGAAAGCTAACACAAAAGAGACTCCTTATGGCAAGATAAAACTCGATTATGAAACCTAAAAACAACTATATTCAAATGACCTTAAATTTAATATATTTTGCGATTAGGACCCTAGTAAATAAAATATAAATTTTGAGTTGATTTGATATATGGACATGAAACAACCCCTTTAAAACCTGAATTTACAACCTAGGCCCAACGATGTTCAAATGACTTGATACTTGATAATTAGTACTATTTCACACTAAATAACTAGAATATCAGTTTTGAGTTAATTACGATAACTTTTGACGTGTTGTCATGAAATAGATGTATTATAGACCTATCTTAACCCAAATAACATTTTATGATTGCTTTCTTTTTTTCTACTCAAAATAGAAGACAATAAACACAGAATACCAAGAATACACACATGAAAGAAAACAAAAAACTGACTTGAAACAAAACAAATATTGACTTTAAACAAAACAAAGATAAACAAAGAGAAACTAACACGAAAATAAATAGATAACAAAAATAATAAGGATATAACTTGATTCCGGATCCTAGCTCTGATATCAATTGATGTGAACCCTATGATCATGTGGTCATGCAACCCATAATCAAGATCAAGATCTAATCCTAAAAATCTGAAATAGGTCTAATAGGAGTGTGACATAATAAAAACATCTTTAATAAGTCAGGTTCAATTCGTTCAAAAATTAAAGAATGCAAAAATCATTTTCATACATTAAAACTAAAAAATTTAGAAGTATTATTCATCAATGACTGCTGGAATTTTGGTTACATGAGTTTAAATGGCTCTTGAAAAATTAACTCTAATGGATTTACCCTAGTGGACTGATTTGGCCCATATACAAAACTGACCCAAAAATCTTAAATTAAAAAGCTCATAACCTGATCCAAACTAGTCTTGGATCCTAGCTGAAAACAAAATATTAATTAAGCTTAAACAAGCCTTGGGTTGTAGCTAACAAAATAAAATAAAGCTTATAATTACAAGTTATGACGTGAGAAGAAGAGAAAGAAAGAAAATATTACAGAACTAATTCAACGCTTATTTATAGCCTTATATGTAACCCATTAATCCTAGAAATGAAAGGAAAAAGTAGCCGCCCATATTATTTTTCAAGTTGTAGTAGGATTATTTTATTTTCTTTGCTGTGTTTTCTCATCACCTAAAAAGAAAATAAATAAATCATAATACTTAAAGAAAATAATTAATGTTCCCATATCTAATAGGAAGTCCAAAACAAATTAGAAATCCACAAAACACATAGAAACATCATAAAAGCAAAGCTGGTTGAAAATTTGGAAAATTGTCAGCTTTATTACCGAAATCTCATGGCCCGAACAAGGTTAGATTGGATCCCTTTTACATATAGATAAAATGTACTAAGACCTTATCTTGATGTTCCGATGAATCCTTTAAATCCGAATTGGTTGAAATATTCAAAACCAATGCATTCAATGCCTTTGTTTTAGACTCAATTCATTGACCCATTTAAAATATATAATGAATGATTGCTGGTGTTTGTGAACTAATCCACATCCTCCATGCTGCC
Organism: Populus alba; assembly: GCF_005239225.2. Classification (NCBI taxonomy): domain Eukaryota; kingdom Viridiplantae; phylum Streptophyta; class Magnoliopsida; order Malpighiales; family Salicaceae; genus Populus; species Populus alba. The sequence goes on along the minus strand of NC_133297.1, from coordinate 20,200,392 downwards.
GAAAATAGACTCAGGTGTCCTCTCATCTCAGACTTTCCTTCCTCTTTCCCGTGTAAAATCTGAGTAAGAGTTTTTTTTTTTCTTAGGTTTTCAATTGTTGTTTTCTATGATAAAATTATATTTTTTAAATCAGTATTTTTTTCTTTTCTGATTTTTCCTGGGTTACAGTTTATTACCTTGACCAGCAGAAAGGGATGTGATATCATCTTAAAAGCTCCAAGGATGAGGGGATAAGGAGAATCAAATCGGTTAAGAAGAAAATTGTGGTGCTGGTTTGGATGCCATATATTTTTTTTTTTTGAAGAAATTGCAACAGCAGTGACAGAGCTGCAGCGGAAAAAAAAAAAAAATGAAGCTGTTTCCTATACTCTTTCTTCCTTTCGAGTTGCTATTGGCTTCTGCAGCTTGCTTCACAAATGTACGTATCATGTTTGTAATTTCTTCTTCTTCTTTTGGTTGTCTTCCTTCTGCTGCTGGGCAAATCTATAATATATATAAAATATGCACTGCCCAGGTCAACATCTAATAGAAAATAAAATGGAGTTGTTTCCTAGAATCTTTCGTTCATGTTTTTGTTTTACCTACAACCATCTTTCAAGGAATTTATAAATTGATCTCTACCATTGCATGGCATATTGTCATTCGTAGAGGATTGATGCAAAAGATGATGGTGGCTTTCAGAGATATTCATTTGAAGTTGCCGTTAGCTAGCTGGAGAGGTATGAGCTCATCACTTTCCACTCTTGCGCACACTCAACCAGCTTTCTTTGATTGTTAATATCTTTTTGGTTGAATTTATCTCGGAATTTGTAAAATAAAAGCCTATTTGTTCAATGTGATTTTGCCTACATGACTTTCCTTTACAGTTTGATTGAACTGGAAGGTTGATTTAACTTTCCTAGAAGACAACTTCATGGACATTGATCAATGGCGAGCTTACAACTTAATCATCTTACATTTTGATTATTCTTGAGAATAATTAATGATAAAAAATTTCCTTTTTTGTTTAATCTATAAATTCTCTGTAATCATATTTTTCAAATTTCTTTGTAGTGCTTCCCTTTCATTAAATAATGAAATAAGATGTACGACTCAATTTACAAGTTTGTTATTGTGACCCAGATTGCTCTTATTTCAGGGAGGCTTTTTTTTTTTTTAAAAAAAACAATTTAACTTAATTTTGTATTATCTTTTTTAATCATATAGTAAAATAACATTAGTCTAGAAATAAAAACATGTTATTAATTTTAGAAAATTCATGGATGATTTTGGCAAGTCTAATTTTATTTTTTATATTCATTTGTTTTTATTTCATTATTTCATATTAAGTATTGAATTTCATAATTTATTTCATTTTATTTTTTATAAGGATATCACGGCCTTAAAAAAAAAAGTAGATAAACAAATTATTAATCCTAGTTGAGTCAATGACCTAGTTCCTGAGTTTAATGTATTGACCCGAGTTACTCAATCCATGAGTTTGGCTGATTAACCAACTGAATCCTATATTTTCTTATTTGACTTTTTATATTTTATCATTTTTTAATGTTGGATTGGTTGAGAAATGGATGTCCTGATTTATTTTTGTTTATTTCCTATAGAATCATCACTGTCTCAAATAAATATTTATTTTAAGAGTGATGTTTGTTTTGCGAGCATTTTTTTTTGCATACAATTAAATATAAAAATAAAAAAGAGGTTATGTTATCAATTGTTTAATATTTTTTTAATGCAAAGTTGTTCAACTTAATTGAGTCCATTACCTGAGTCATGGGATGATGTTTTGTCTCAAAATTTTATTAAAGAATTATTGTCTTGATTTTTTTTTTGATAGCCAGGCTACTTTTTACCATTAAATTAATCCATTCATGTTCGATCAGTTCTTATATGATTTAATTGAAAACTCAAGCTAGGAAAAAAAATGGGGAGGAAAGTCTTAAAATTGATTCGTTTTACCAATCTTGATGACACTGTTATATAATTTCCTGTGCTCTTAATATGTTTTTAAGTTTGATAAAAAAATATCTAACTCGCAGCGGAGTGCGTGCAATTATCATGGTTGTAATATAAAACAACTTACTTCCACAATCTACATGTCGGCTATGGTGGAGAGGATTTTTTTCATAAAATTAGGCAGCTGTCATCTGATCAACTAGATAGATTCTCCATCCATGATCCCTTTCCAAAGATTCTACCATGGTTAATTTGGGATAATTTCTCATTTTGGTAAATATGATTTTGTTGGGAGTACTTGGTAGGATATATGTTGAACTTGGTCCAATCTTATGGGTTGACTTGGAAAATTTAACATTTAAAACCTTATTCGAGCTGAGTTTTTAATTAAATTAGATTTTATATTGGCCTGATGAAACTTGGTTGACTCGATTAGATTCTTAGTAACCTAGTTGACTCAATCATGAAAAGAAATTCATGTTATTTTAATAAAAATAGTTAATCTAATAACTTAGTGATTTAGTCTCGTACTCATATTACAAGACAACAAAATTACTTTTATCATAAGACCAAGGGATTTGATTGAAATTTTGTTACTTAAAGAATTTTGTTAATTAACAAAACACTAAAGGGTGTAATTAAATCACTAAAGGAACACCTACAAACCAATCTCATGGATTGAAATAGTATTTTGATTTTTTTTGTTTAGTTCTTTTTTTTTAATTTTATTCTTTAATATTAGATTGTTTTGGAAATCATGCTTTGTATTTTTTTTTTATTTCCTTTCTATTAGGTTATAAACCAATCTCATGGATTTAATTTTTTTTTTCTCAATTTCAACCTTCAATAATAGATTTATTGGAAGTAAGGTTTCATAATTTTTTTAATCTACTATCTATGAATTTATTACAATCTAATGACCTAAGTCATAGGTTTAACAAGTTAATCCAGGTTGACTTGAGTCGTTTTTTTATGTCACCTTTTCTAATTATTTTTGTTTTTAATTTTTTTATTTTATCCTTCAATGTTGGGTTAGTTAGAAATTAGGCTATGTCATAGTGAGCACGCAGTGTAGCGGGACATCGGGATCGAGGAGTCGCCACCTAGTATTTGGTTCAAGGTCACTAGGAGACCCAAATCTACTAATCTTATTAGAAATTCCACTACAAGATTTCACAGTTTTACCGACGGAAATATTCCGTCAGTGTGTGATAGAACTTTCGTCGGTAAAGTATTTACCGACTATATTACCGACGGAATACTCCCGTCGGAATACCTTTTGTCGGTGATTCCACATTCCGTTGCTATATCGGTCGGAAATACAAAAAAACTTTTACCGACTGGTTTACCGACAGACTGTGCGCGCCAAAAAAAAAAAAGTTTCCCGCTTGGCATATACCGACGGAATATTTTCCGTCAGTGTTATAAAAATACCGACGGACTAACTCCGTCGGGAAAAGTGTCGGTGATATTTTATACTGACCGAATATGTCCGTCGGTAAAGTTATACCGACGGATTTGTTCCGTCGGTGATGGTCGGTGACGGTGGCAGGCACTGTCGAATTCCGACGGAGTTTTTCCGTCGGTAAATCCCTGTGTAATTGTTTTTTTTAATTGTTTTTTAATTATTTTGAAAAAATAATATAAATTAATGGTAATACAAACCAATTATGCAAATAAAATTTATATTAAGCAACAAAAACTCAAAGTGAAATAATATTCATTACAAAATGAATGTGTTTCAAAAAAACATTAAACAAAATTTTAAATGTAAATAATGTTTATTAAAAATTAATATAAAGGTGGAGGAGGAGGAGGAGGAGGAGGAGGAGGATGGGGGTTAGGCGGCCAAAAAGGATTAGGCGCACATGTTCCACCTTGTGTCATGTTCATGACCATTTGCCGAAGCTCTTCATAGGCCGCTCTTTGTTGTTCAGACTCTGCTCTGTGTTGTTCGTTCGCCAATCTTTGCTCTTCTTTGAGTTGTGTGTATACCTCTGATAGGTGGTCGCACCTTTGCTGCAAGGCCACAAACTCCTTAGATTGGGAGCTCGATACAGATTGGGAGCTCCCAGCGATTGAAGCAGTACCGGTCGACCACAAGTTGGCCGCGGTAGTGTTGGAGAGCCCGTAAACCCGATTTTTATCGGGTCCACCTGACGATCCAGCCTCCATCCACAAATCCAGATCGAATTCCGGATGGGTCGATGGATCGTCCCCGTATCTCTCCCTCAACCGATTATTATAGGTCTCCTGAAAAAAAAAATCATCATATTCAATTCAATAAACATAATAATAACTTACAAAATAAAATGGTTGAACAAACATACCACAAAATGTTGAGCACGGTTGTCAACTAACTGTTGCGTCCCCTTTTGGCGGTCATGACTTCGCACGTGCGTCTCCACAAACAGCTCCATAGGGCTCGGCTGACGTCCAAGAGACGTAGCCTATAATGAAAAAAATGTATTAACAACAAATTAATTGAACGATATATTTCATTTAAATTAATCTTACCATCCGTTTCGCATGTGCAGAAAACGGAACGGAGCCGCCGGTGTGCGTTGTCACCGAGCCATGAATTGGCCGATTCCGGTTGCCAGCACCGGACTGTGAGCGTCGAGTAAACCGCTCAGACGTCACGTGCTGAAGATAGTGCGGCCATATATCTTCCGGGATGTATATTGGTTTGAAATCCCTCCAAACCGCAACATCGTTCCAGCCTTGGAACCCCTTATCCCTCGCTGTTTTTTTTGCTTTTTTCTTGGTGTCATACCAAAAATCACGCAACCTAATTCACGCACGAAAAAATTACATTTCGAAACATAAATAATTATGTCAAAAGAAGTCTTATTGTTTTCGATGTTACCTAATTGCCGCGTGATTTTCCCACACCCTCCTTACAACAGTGTCATGTTCATCGTCCCAGTAGAATCGATGCTGTATATAAAAAAATAATTTTTTAAAATGTTAATAATTTATTTACAATTATAACTAGAATTTATTAGAAATAAGCTGAAAATTATATATTAACACGAACCTCAAATCTACGAAACCATGCATTGATTTGAGGCATCCATTCAGGATGTCTGGATATCTGACTCCATTGAAACAATGGAATCTCCATCGACGCTTTAAATGCCGATGATATTACTCGGGCGGCCTCAATGTTTGTGAACTTGAAAAGAAATGAAATTAATTTGTGATTACTTCATAAATTATGTTTTAAATTTGTTTTTTTTATATATAAAAAATAAAACCTTAACAAACTTACATTGAAAGATCGTCCTTCCACTGTGCCTCGTACTGGCGGGTAAATTGATTCCACTTCGAAGGCACGCCGCTTCTACGATGTGAAACATGACTGGAAGAGGCAGCATTGGTTGACGGCGCAGGTGGTGTAGGTGCCTCTTCTTGAGAGGCACCTAAGGAAACATCATCATCGCTGCTAGACGAACTTGATTCGACTGGACGTGAACGACCAGCTCTGGTTTTCATTCTGCGCATCTAAACAATTTTATATTAATAATTGTATAATAAAATTCAAATGTTAAAAAAAAATCGGCAGCACCTCCCCTATACTGGATACTACCCAAATCCACAAACCTGCAAATATTAACAATAGCCACAACCAATTGAACCAATCTATACTAATTATTCCAACATATTCAACTATTAATCCTAAGATAAATTCAACGTTAACAATTAGAATTCACAAATTAATCAATAATTATATTCAAAACAATAAAAAAATATGACAAAAAATTAATTCAACAAATTCAATAAATTATAATTCAACAAATTAATCATTACAATTCAACATTAACAATTATAATTCAACAAATTAATCAATAATTAAATTCAAAACAATAAAAAATATGACAAAAAATAAATTCAATAAATTCAACAAATTAATCATTATAATTCAACATTAACAATTATAATTCAACAAATTAATCATTATAATTATGACAACAAAACAATAAAAAATTTTCAAAAAATTCAAAAAAAAACCTACATCAATAAAAGAAACGAAATATACATACCTTAATAATGTGACAAATTCAAAACTTTATCTACATTACCAAAAAAAACACCAAAACAACAAAACAACAAAAATAAAAACAACTAAAAATAAATTAAAGTAAATAAATTAAATTGGAAATCGATAATTATTCCAACAAACGCAATTATTAATTCTAAGGTAAATTCAACATTAACAATATTAATTCAATAAATTAATCAATAATTATATAGGCAATACAACAATAAATTATATTCAATAAATTAAAAAAATATAGACTAACAATTAAATTAACAAATATTCAACAAATTCAAAAAAATTCAAATATTCAACTTTAACTAATTCTAAGTTAAATTAACTAATAACAATTCTAACAACACAACACAACACAAAAAATATTCAAAAAATTAAAAAAAAAAACCTACATCAAGAAAAGGAACGAAATATACATACCTTAATTATTCAATAAATTCAAAACTTTATCTACATTGCAACAAAAAACACCAAAACAACAAAAATAAAAACAACAAAAAATAAAATAAAATAAAATAAATTAGAAAAAAAACACATACCTTTTAATATGATGAAGATTTACAACACCAAATCTTGCTAGAGATTAAAGGTGAAAGTGTTTAAGGATTGAGGGGAAAAATGAAAAATCTTAGGTGAAAAACGGAGGAGAAGCGAAGCGGCGGGGAGAAGAAGAAAAAATAAGGGGAAGCGGCGGGAGCTGGAACTTATAGGTCAGTTTTACTGACGGTATCACCGACGGAATTAATTCCGTCGGTAAAAGGTAAAAAATTCTGTCGGTAACCGGTCAAAAATCCGTCGGTATTGTTTGAATTCCGCCCCGAATTTTTAAAAGCCCTCCATTTTTTTCGCAGTCCGTCGGTGATTCCGTTGGTAATCTGACAAGTTCAGAGGCGCATTAATTCACACACTTTGGAAATCACGCGGTCCGTCGGTATTTCTGTCGGTAATATGTGTGACCGACAAAATACCGACGGACCAATTCAGTCGGTATTCCGTCGTTGATTGTGGCATTTTGTTGTAAATATTTTTGAACTCTCTGTGATATACCGACGGACTAGAACCCGTCGGTATTCCCGTCGCTGATTGTGGCATTTTGTTGTAAATATTTTCGAACTCTCTGTGAGATACCGACGGACTAGAACCCGTCGGTATTCCCGTCGATGAAGCCGTCGGTAATTTCGTCGATGTTGGTGGCATTTCGCGTAATTAATTTTGAACTCTCTGTGAGATACCGACGGATGACTATCCGTCCGTATGGACGTCGGTAAGATTGCATGATGTAGGAAAGGTTGTCTTTGTATTGCCTTTTTACCTTTCTGCAGAAACTTAACTGATAAACTATGCATTACATAAACACAATAACCACATTGCTTAAACAGTAAATATTGTGTTTTACAAAATACATCATCTATAATCTAAATTACATGAGACAAATGTTTTTACATAGGGCTTCATTTTCATAATTAGTCGGAATTTTCTTCTTCTTCCTCATCAATTGAATTGTCATCATCTTCATCGCAATCTTCAATATGGATTTCATCTTCATCATCGACATTTGCTTCTCTGTTAGAGCTGAGAACAACATGCAACTCCTCTCCGTCAATATCAACAAGACTATCATCGAGAACTCAAAAATTTGAATTTTCTTCCAATTCAATCGAAGGAGCAACTCGATATGGTTCAACTAACTCACGAACTTGAAAGACTTCATCTCGCACACTTGTGTCTTCGTTCTCATCCCGAACAACCTCGACACGACCCCATGGTTTTGTTTTTAAAACGGAAAATCAATCAACTCTTGAACGATCCTTTCTAAATGAAGGGGTGTATGTGTAATAAACTTGTTGACATTGCTTTGCGAAAACAAAGACATCGTTTATGTTGTGGAGTCTAGCTTTTGAGTTGATTTCGACCAGACCATGGTGCGGATCAACTCTGATTCCTTTATCCGTTGTGTCATACCAATAACATTTGAATAAAAACACTTTATTCTGCTCGCTATGATATTGCAGTTCGATGACCTCTTCTAATCTACCATAGTAGTCAACTTCTAACTGGCTACTTGTGGATCCCTTAACACAAACACCACAGTTGTATGTCTTTCTTCCTTGCCCGTATTCTTCAGTATGGAAAACATATCCATTGACAAAATACCCGTTGTAGCACCTAACTTTTCTTTCAGGGCCGAGGCTTAGTGAAGACAATGACTTGGGCGCACTCCTTTCCATTTGATAAACCTTATAAATGAAATGTACATCAATACATGGTAAATGAACGAGAATCTCGTAATGACATTCATACGTTAGAATGAGTTTGTGATAGTGCTTACATGTGTTCTGAACCATGTGGCAAATTGTTCATCTTGTAATTGAAAGATCTGGGATTCGGTCAGGTGCGAGTTATTGGAGAGCAAATATTGTCGATGTTGCCTGCAAGTGATAATGAGTGTATGATATTACAATATATAATTAACAGTATATTACTGACAAAGTTTAATTAGTATTACACATATATAGACTTACTGAATAAATGGTCTCAGCTCATCACAGTTAAATAGAACATAGTTGTGTGCTTGTTTGAATTCTATTTTCGACAAATATCTTCCTCTTACGACATTTTTAGGTGTGGGTCGTCCAGTATTGGAGAATATTGACAAGTTCCCACTAGAAGGCACTTCACCGCCATCGTCATGCCGTGGAACGCGATTGATTCTGGTTCTCAGATGAGGTTCGAAATAGTACGAGATAAATGTTGATATCTCTTTAACAATATAGGCCTCAGATATCGAAGCCTCAACATGCGTCTTGTTCTTAACCTTTTTTTTTAGATTAAACAAGTACCTGCATTGAAGTACAATTCAAGTATTTTCAAATAAGAAAAACATAGAAAATACTTTAAGATATGAATTCCATTGCAACTGTAATATCTCACCGTTCGAATGGGTACATCCATCTATACTGGACCGGTCCTCCAGCTTTTGCCTCAAACGGTAGATGTATAGGGAGATACTCCATTGAGTCAAAAAATGAAGGAGGGAATATCATCTCAAGTTTGCATAGTGTCTCGATGATATTCGTTTGAAGCATCTCAATGTGCTCAACATTCATCTTGCTGGAGCATATATCTCTGAAGAAATGACTGATCTCCGTTAGTGCATCCCATATTCCCTTTGACAACAAATCACAAAAGGCTAATGGGATGAGTGTTTGCATAAACACGTGGCAGTCATGGCTCTTCATTCCATACAATCTGCAGTCCTCTATGTTAACAAGCCTTGATATGTTCGATGCATGTCCATCCGGGAAACGCAGACTCTTAAGCCATTTGTAGACTAGCAGTTGTGCGTTTTTCTCTAACACGAAGCTTGCCCTTGGTTTTGCAACCTGTGACTCGTCATAAACCAACTCCATATTTTTACGGTTACATTATAAAGCTATATCCAATCTAGCCTTTATGTTGTCCTTTGTCTTCCCCTTCACATCCATGACGATGTTGAAAATATTCTCAAACACGTTCTTTTCGATGTGCATGACGTCAAGGTTATGGCGGAGAAGATTAGTCTTCCAATACGGAAGCTCCCAAAAGATACTTTGCTTTACCCAATTATGGGTCAAACCAAAACCAGGAAACTTTTGCTTACCTGATTGAAGGTCAAACACAATGTCACCGTATTCTGATACAACATGATGCAATTCTTCACCAGAAAGACGCGGGGATGCAACATCTTTTTCAACTCTACCAACAAAGAAATCTTTTATGTTCTTTCTGAACCTGTGATTAAGTGGCAAGAAGCGACGGTGACAGTCAAAAAAAGAAGCTTTACCTCCGTTTGCTAGCGTGAATGCCTTGTTGTTTTCCATGCAGTATGGACATGCGAGTTTCCCATGCGTGCTCCAACCAGAAAACATTCCATAAGCTGGAAAATCACTGATAGTCCACATCAAAGCCGCCCTCATAAGGAAATTTTGTTTCCTCGATATATCATAAGTCAGAGATCCGGAGGACCACAACTGCGCCAGCTCATCTATCAACGGTCGAAGACAAACATCTATATTCCACCCCGGGCTGCTTGGACCGGGTATGACAGTAGATAGAAACATGAACTCCGACCTCATACACATTCCCGGTGGCAAGTTATAAATTGTGATAATGATCGGCCAACAAGAATAGGGAGCAGCAAATGACCCAAATAGGTTGAACTCGTCTGTGCACAACCCAAGTCGAATATTCCTTGATTCAGCAGAAAAGTCAGGATGAACACTGTTAAAGCGTTTCCACGCTTCGCTGTCAGAAGGATGCACCATCACACCATCAACGACATCGTGTGTTTGGTGCTATGTCATGTGCTCAGCAGTCCTTGGTGACATAAATAACCTCTGCAGTCTAGGTGTGATCGGGAAATATCTAAGTTTTTTATATGCCACTAGAGTCTTCCCCCTGCCAGTTCTGGGTTTGTAACGGGAATGCCCGCATGTCATGCACTCGGTCATCTCAGCATTTTCAAGGTAGTATAACATACAGAAGTTAGGGCACATGTCAATTTTCTGGTATCCTAAACCGAGGGGTTTCATCATGGACTTCGCAGCATAGAAATTCTCTTTGAGCCTGTTCCCTTCAGGTAAAATGCTTCTTGCCCAATCAATAATTTTGTCATACCCAGCCTCACTCAACCCGTGATCTGACTTGATGGTGAACACCTGTGCCACGGCCGATAATTTACTATGGTTTGTGCAACCATCCCATAATGGTTCGTCAGAATCTTTCAACAAATCAAAAAACCTAGCTGCCTCTGCATTAGGTTCTTCTTCTACGATTGGACATTGATTGACATTATCTTGATTCATTCTCATTGCATCCATAACCATGTTTCTGTAAGGATTAGTGTTGTCATTTGCCGCTTCATGCACGTTGCTAGCACTAGAAGTTGACCCAACCACCGTTTCTCCCATTATCCTATTACTAACAAATACCTCTCCATGTGCATACCAGCACTCGTAATCCTCCACAAACCCTTTGTGTAGAAGATGCATCATTACAACATCTGGATGCAGATACTTTTTATTTTGACACTTCCTGCATGGACACCTAATACCGCCTCCAGTAAAATTTCTGGGAATAGATGTTGCAAAATTAATAAAACCCTGAACCCCGTTACAATAATCCATCATCCGCAATCCTTGGGGTGAATCTAGATACATCCATGAACGATCATCCATGACTTCTATCGAACCTCTATAAAAAGGACCCATTAAGTAAGCTCTTAATTATTTCAAAACATAACATGTAATTCGGTAATTCTACAAATTAAGTTTTAACAATTTTCAAACAAATACAATCTTACAAAAATCTAAAACAAACCATAACAAGTATAAAATTATACATTCATATACTACAAGTTTGTTTGAGAAATAACAATAAAATTGACATTTAAATGTTAAAATTTTGAAAGATAGAATTACTTACAAAAAATGATAAAATTCGTCAGTAAATCAAAACACGGATGCTGTGACCACAAAACTTCAAGAAACACAACTTGTTGTGCTGAGATGAGGAAGATTTTTGTTTTGGGGCCAGGGGGGCTGGTTATTTTGCAGATGGGGAGGGTTAGGATTAGGAAGAAGAAGGAGAAATGAGGGAGGAGAGTGACGACTTTGATATATTCACTTTTGCTGACGGACTTACCGACGGTTTTATTCCGTCGGCGAAACCGTCGGTACTTCTGACGCGCAATCGACACGTCACCGCATGGACCTGCTATTCAAATCCCTCGGTGATTCAGTCGGTATTTTTGACGGTGCATCGATCACGTCACCGGTACGGATCTGGCATTTCAAATCCGTCGGTGATTCCGTCGGAAAAATCACCCGCCAAAACCTCCGCGCCACCTACCCGCCCTTTTTTCATTAATTCTGAATTTTCTGTCGGTAATTCGGTCGGTAATTACCGACGGAATTTTTTCGGTCGGTAATTACCGACGAATATTGTCCGTCGGTGATTTCGGCCGAAAAATACCGACAGAAAAAATTCCGTCGGTATTTCCGTTGGTATTTAGCGAATTTCTGGTGGTGTTCTAAGGGTATGAGACTAGTTATGTCTAACAAAGATATCAGCACCCTAATGCACCTTACCTGAGATAAGCTACATTGTGTAGTCTAGATATGATTTAAAAGTTTTGATGGGTTCCTATCGATGATTTGTCTATGACTCAGAATAAAGATTTATACTCATGAATAAATCTAAAATTTGAAATTATTATGGGCTTGTATGCCCAAATAAATTCTTATAGAAAGAATCCATGTAGGTGTCTTAACAGGATTCACCCATCTTGGAAGGCGAAAGTGTTTTTCATAACTTATATATTATAGTGAAAAATAATCCTAATTAAAATTGATGAAAATCTAAAATAATTTTGAGAATTTTCTAATCAACTTCTGATATTTAAATATCAGCCTCCTTATAGGTCCAATATTTATACTAGAATGTTGACTATTAATTTTCACTAATTAAAATCTTTAGGGTTATTGAAATATTGGTCAAAATCTTTTGGAATTTTACAAACTTGTTTTTAAATCCATGTAATGTTTTTAAATGCCAAAGTATTTTAGAATTTTTTTAAAGAAAATGCTTAAATAATTGTAAGGATATTTGGTCGTATACAAATAAAACATTTGGTTAAAAAAACTTTATCTTTTTTCTCTTTTTTTACCATTCCATTTAAAATAAAATAAACGGAAAATGCGACACACGCACACATCCTTCTTTTTTACTATAGTTTTTACTCACACACTCTACAATTATATTTTTACAAATCACCAAAATTCAAAATAATTCAAACATATACACACACAATAACTTTTATATTTTACAAAATGGGCCTCCTAAAATTCACAAATTAAATTGGAAAAGTTGTTAGAAACCCAAGAACACCCTGGAAGATTCTAAAAAATGAATGAAATAGTGGCAACATGTACATCCACATGCCCCCACCACCAATGGCACATGGGTTCATGCGTCGTTGCTTGTGAAGACAAAAAGTGTGTGGATCTAAGACTACTTCTGCTCTCTTTTTTTCCTATGCCAGCAATGAAGGCCACCATCACTTGCAAAAGAGGAAATCTAAACAAACAGTTTGATTTGTTTTATATTCTTTGAGATTTGTTTCTCTTTACAAATTTTATGTCATTTTAAGAGAAGAATATGGGCTACCTGGTGAAGATCCAAGACTTGCAGTGGAGATGGAGATTTGGTGGTGGTTAGTGTCAGTTTCGTGAGATGGGTCATGGTGCTTTTGGTTATCTTAAGTAAATGGGAGAATAGGACACCGGTTGCTTTAATGGTGTAGTTGTTGAAGGAGCCCACAATTTGAAAATTGGTGCTATTGCAGTGGCTCTCAGTCTTGATCAACGAAGAAGCTTTTGTTGGTAGTGGTGTTTGTGATTACTGCTTAAAGGCTGATTGGTTTTTTAAAGTTGGTTCATGGTGGCTTTGAGGTTGGATTGTTGCTGGTTTTGGTGGTGGTTGAATGGTAGCTTAAGGAAAATGGGTGGAAACATTGGTGTTGGATGCCTAAATAGTCATTGTTGCTCCGTGGGTTGTAGTCACAATAAAGAGAGGAGGTTTTCTTTGGTGTTAACATCTAGATTTTGGTTTGAGAGAGGAGGTATTCTTTGGTGATAGTGCTCTTCCTGGATTGTTCATTATGATTACTGCTCTCATTGTTTATCAAGCCTCATCAAGCCCCCAAGTGTGGTGTTGCTTGTTTCATCATGAAAGAGTTTAAAAAATCACTCAACTTCTTAACTTATTTCAAAAACCGCCCCTTGATTAGCTATGTACATTCTACCAACAATTATCAATAAAATTTCTGGTGTCGACCTCATCTTAGATTGCAAATTAGCTATGACATTGCCCCCGGTTGAACCATATTCTTCAAGCATATGTTATCATCAAACTTTATGGAGTTGTCAAGTTGTCTAGCCATGTATCTTATTCCTTGCAATAAAAGCTCATCATTATATGCTCAGTGTTCTTTGTAGTAAATGGTCTTTAGCCCGCCATCTTATCAAACAACTTTTGTGTATTTCTAGCAACCATTACAAGTACTTATATAGCCATAAAGTTGTCCTTTAATTAGGCCATGCTTCCCTAATATGACAGCATTTCCTAATTCTTGAAGAAAATAATTATAATCATCCTTTGCTAATGACCTTCAACATCTTTTTAGCTAATACATCTAGGTTCATCCCTTTAGACCAAATCTATCTTCAAATATTCTTCTTCACTTGAAGGCTTTGTAATCATCTAGACTCGATCATGGAAAGAAATGTATTATCATCATAAATGATATTCCTTTTATCACTCCATATCTATATGGTGAAATAGACCTTGAATTGATAGGCTTCAAAGCATATTGTCCCTAGATAGTCTAGGTAGCGTGCATCCTTTCAACATTTATCTAAATGCACCCATGTGATAACTTTTTTGAGAAGTCATAACCATATTTCAAAGGATAAACCAAGCTTTCAGATATAAAGATACCCCTTAAGTATGGTGTTACTCTCAACTACTATTGGAGTTCATCGAGTAATCCACAGACTTTTTAGGCAACATTACCCTCAGTCAAAATAATTGTGTTTGTTCTTCTTTCTATTATCAAGAGGCATTTTTCATTGACAAATGCTAATCATATATTTGATGGGTTTCACTGAGTCATCATTTGATTATGTGTTTATTTACCCTTAGTTAATCTGAATATTGTTTGTTTTCCCTCTTAGGGTCCGCTACATTGCCCCCTAGCCACTCAACTTTTCAATAACGATTTATAAGAAGTGTCAATGTCATTTCTATCAAGGATTTTGGAAACTCATTCGATGCTTTTTTTGTTTAAAAATCTTTCTTGTTTAGGAATCAACTCACAAATTTCAAGGATCATATCCATTCAAGTCTAATTAATGTGCAATGAAATTAAAGAGATGTTAGTTTTGAAAGTATTTTGAAAATTAAGCTTCTTTGATCAAAAGATCCAACATATGTCATTCGATACATGCAATCCTTTGATTATCTTGTATTGTGAAAACAAAAATTGACTTATTGTAAGATTAAAATAGTTTGTTTGGTTCTATGGTTCTTTGTGTCAATTTTAATCTCTTATTTTAGGTATGTTATTTGATGGTACGTAATGATGTGACCTTATGTTGATTTCAATAGCAAGAGGCTCGAGTCAAGACTCGAGGCTCTATCAAGAAAGATTGTCTCTTTTGAGTATCTATTTTATCAGCATGCATAATAACCAATAACTTAGTTTGTGAAGCCATTTATTGGTTTAAATCACTTGCTTGATTAAAAAGAGCTTTGAAAAGCATGTAATGCGGGCTATGGTTAATGGCTATGAAAGAAAGGAAAATTCATAGGCTTCAAAAGTGTTTGAGGGTTTTAAATACTTGAGATCATCATCAACTATTTACTTCACTCTCTTTCTTTTTTTTATCTTTGTAATGAGATATAATCATGCCATATATTTAATCAAAAAGTCATGTTTCCTAAAATTGGACAGGAAACTCCATTTCTATTAATCATAATCAAACAATGGTATATAATCATGCTCCATATTTTTTAAGGAATTTCCATTAATCAAAATCAAGTAGGGGCATATAATCATGCCTCACCTCATTGTATGACTTTTCATCAATAAAACACTTTCAATGTTATCAATCAAGGTCAAATATTGGCAAATAATCATGCCACTCTTTCCAATAAGAATTTTCACCTCATTCAATCAATAGTTTAAGAAATTCCATTCTTATCAGTCATTGGCATATAACCATGTCATTCCTTTCATTTTCAATCTCAAACTTAAAGAGAATACTAAAGCTTATTACCCATCATTTATCTCATAATACTCCATTTTTTTGTTGTCTCATGTTTCAATTCGAAGGAAGGATCAAGGTTCACGGTCAATCATTAGCCTCATCATTTCCTCATTTTTCTTTCACTATCTTTGTAAAAGAATGGCATATAACCATGCCACACATTTTATTTTTACCTAAAAGATCAATATTCTCTTAACATATGTCATAAAGCAACTCCAATATAATTATTTGAAGACACTAGAGGCTTTATCACAGATACCAAAAGACATGTTCATAATTCATTATTTTCTTTTTTTACTCTTGCCCCTGGCATTAACTTTTGACGTTTGTTATGTCTTTCCTAAATTAAAATCTCTCTTTCTCATCCTAGACATGATAGGCATTTTCCTACCTTTAACATTTTCATGATAGGCATTTTCCACGAATCATCAAATTTGATTTGCCTTTAAGTGTGAGCAATACCTACTTTTGGCTTTCTCACATCCTTTCTCAAAGTTTTCCTAGATGCCCCTATGTCTAGGGCTTTTCCACTTTTAGCCTTTTCTCAATCGTTGGGCTTTCGTTCGTAGCATTTCACTTACTATTGATTCTACTATTTTCTTCATCTTTTCAACAAAAAGATCCCTTACTTGCTACTTGTGTGGGAAGTGATCTAGGTTAGGGTTTCTTTAGAAAAAAAAAAGGATTTCAATCAAACTCAAATTGATATTTTAAGAAATGTGACAAGAATAAACAAAGATGGTCTTTACTTATTTCAAGCAAGGTTGGTTAATATTGATAAATTTAGACTTTGTCAAACATAATAATTTAGACTTGTAAAGAACCATGATTCGCAGGTCCATAACTATTGAATCCACTACAAGTCATTATACATACTACTAAAACTTAACTTCATGATGTGTGGTTTAATTTCATATGGAAGCTGACACGACCAAAAGCTTGATGTCTTTTCCCAAGTGCAGGAGTGTCGAAGTAATAAATAACCCGGCAAGACCGGGGTCGAACCACAGAGAGGTTAATTGTATAAATTATAAATAACAAGACAATAAAACAACAACAACAATAACAATAACAACAATAACACTCAGTACGTGACGTTGTTACACCTGAGAATGATCCAAAAAGATCGGGTCACAGGTTTCCAGCCTATATACTAAGTTTATGAAAAGATCAAGAGGATATATTACAGAATGTAAAATAATAATAATAATAATAATAATAACAATAATAACAATAATAAAAGCAGAAGATGAAGAAATTAATGAGAACTTTGAGATGAAAGATTAACGTAAGGATTAAACAATGATAAAAACAAATGTCAAGGTTAGAGGATCCACTAATGGTACTTCAAACAAGTATAATATAAACTCTTATTACTCAATTGGAAACCACACATAAAGGAGGTTCCAATCAGATTATAAATTGTTAACATGATTACATTAGTTATCTTATTCGAATAAAGCTAATACTTGTAAATGTTGGCAGACATTCATGATTATAACTTATGTTAACAACAAATCAAGTCCCTTTCATAGCTCAGGTGTCGGTTATACCATACAGTATGGGCTATGAAAGTACCAAGTATTTGTTGTACCAAGTGTTATACAACATAAATCTAGATTAACCATTTAACAAGCAAAGTATTAAAAGTGAACAAGATAACAAATATAAAACATGTTAGTATCCAACGTTAAGGTCCATGTTAAGTTTATATTATACTTATTCTTACACCATTAGTGTACCCTTTTCACCTTGACATAATTAACTTAGCTAAACATAATGAAAGAAAGAAACATAGATGAACAAGATAAGAACATAAATGAGAAAGAAGTTAACTAAGTAAAGGAAAGGAAATGAAGTGCATAAACTTGATATTAATGAAAGCAAAACATAAGCAATACAAAGAGAGAAAGCAAGAGCATGATCTTGATCTGCAAACCAAGATGCCTCAATACATGGTAAGTGCCTCCTTTTATAGGCCAAAATTTGGAACTATTGATTTGTTGACTAATTGATGAGTGGGTGGCCATATCTTGACTTGATAACAATCCTTATCTTCTTGTCTGAACAAGACGTCATTGCTAACATCATAATTTGCCCAGAATCCTCAAGAATGTTCTAGGAAATTGTCTCAGCTTTCCAACAAAAAAAAGATGAGGTCATTTGGACTTCTAGAACTCAAGATATGGGCTGAACACTAAATAGTGTTTGGGCTGCAGGACAGCTTCGGACTTCTTCGTTGTTCCTTCAATTTGGACTTCAAAACGACCTTTTCAAATCTTGGGCTCCTCATGAAAGTTGTAGGCTTTTGTCTTACCTTTCCATCCATATAAAGTGGACCTAAATCCGAAATCTAGAGCTCCAGATATGATCCAATTACCGAGCAATGTTCCGGTTTGGACTGCACCGACATCTCTTTTCTAAGTTTGGCCATCTCTTTGTCCCTTAACTTTCAATGCTTAAACTCATCAATCAATCCTTTTATTTATGTGATAGTCCTGCATTTAAAATGAGCATTTACCATAAATTAAGGTATCTTATAATATCAAAACTTGTTATTATAAAACATGCTTTAGTTAAGGAGTTATTGATACTTCAAGTGCAAAATGATGATATAAAACCTTGATAAACATGCACTTTTAAGTACTAATCACACCCCCCAACCAGCTTATTACTAGTCCCTAGTAATCTAAAGCGTTAAAAATAGAGAAACAATTTGCAAGTTCCACAAAGCAAGGCATTCATCATTCAACTTCCATTAATCTATCCAGATAAACAAACTCTCATTAAATTTATATTCCTCCTTCATACTTCGTAAACAAGATATTAATAAACCTTCTTTTTGTGTGCTCAATGAAAACATAGATGATGGGGCTTTTGTTGGAAGAAAACAATATTATGTTCAAATGTTTTAAGGTGAACTTCCTTGGGTTGGGATTTTTTTCTTCTTTTTTTTTTCTCTTTTTTTTTTCTTTTTATTTTCTTTTTATTTATATACACATACAACTTAAAAACACAATGTATCTTTAACCCATGTAACGAGTTTTAGGCTAATGACTCCCAGACCAGTTGGTCTTAGGGCATTAGGTGTTGAGACACCCTACGAGCTTAACAACTCGGGTTGCAGATACTGATACGTAGATAGTGCAATGTTTGATTCCCTTAAGCTTTTCTCCTTAACCCATGTAACAAGCTTTGGGCCAATAGCTCCCAAGTCAGTTGACTTTAGGGTATTAGGTGTTAAAACACCCCTTCGGGCTTAATTGCTTAGGTTAGGGAGGCTACGAAACCAAACTTATCCACGTTTTATTATCATCAATACTATCTTTTTTTTTTTTTTTTTTTTTTTTTTTTTTTTTTTTTTTTTGCAAATTATATACTATCCTTTTTCCCTTAGTTGTTACCTTCAACAAAAGAACATAATTGATGTAATAATCCAATGTGCAACCCACAATCATATGTTAAAGTGTGTGTGTGAAAATGAAGGTTTAATAATACTTGTTAAATGAGTATAGGAGCAGAATCAAGTGATAACAATGTGAGAGTTTGTAAACCTGAATATTTCAAGAAGTATTATGATAGACCTTGGTAATGAAACTTACTAAGATGCGTCTCTAGAGTCAATAAAATTGATTCCATACTCTGCCATCCTAATAACAATTTTGTCAAATGGTTTTAATAATAGCAAAAACAGTTAGCAAGTTAGTATTTTTTTTTTTTTTTTTTTTTTTTAAACTACTACCCTCTCCCCCCAACCAAAACGAGACATTGTCCTCAATGTTCGAAGGTAGAAAGATAGAGTATAGAAGACATAACCTGAAACAACGAACAATGACAAACCTGAAACACACTTAAACAAACATAAGAAGTAACAAAACAAAATAATATGCTATTAATAAAACCAAAAGACACAAGATTTCACAGATGAAGGCTCAAATCTAATCTAAGCTTTTTACGGCTTTCCTTAGTTGACCAATCTAGACGACTCATGCAGGGATCAATGACAGGGATGAAAGATTGTAGTTGGTCAATCAATTGTTCAGCAGTAGCAGCAGAGATTATGATTCGTCGTGCCGAAGATGTTAGAAATTCCTGTTCCACAGCTTGATCAAGGAAAGACAGCAACTTATCATAAAAACCATTAACATTTAACAAACCTATAGGTTTATGGTGAATGTGCAGTTGGGCCCAAGATGAAATATGAAAGATCTCTTCCAATGTGCCCAGACCACCTGGTAAGGCAATGAAGGCATCAGCATGGTTAAACATGGTATTCAGTCGGTCAGACATTGTTGGGACCTGTAGTTCCTCTCCAATTGTTTTTCCAATGATGTCCCCAGTTGCTAAAGCTTTGGGGACAACCCCCAAAACTTGACTGCCTCCTAAAAATGCAGCCATTGACACACCTCCCATTAACCCAAGGCTGCCTCCCCCATACACTAAATGAATCTTTCTCTCAGCTAGTACCCGACCAAGATGATTTGCTGATTCTAAAAACTCTTTTTCTTTCCCAGGACTGGATCCACCGAAAACACAAATATTTTTTATGTGATGACTTGAGGAACCTGCCATTTCTACACACTTCTATATTTGATGATTGTATGGGATGAGTAGAAATGAAGGGAAGGAAGAGAAGAATTTATAGATGAAAATTGAAAATGCAATCATACCACCTATATGTAGGCCAACTGTAGTCTCACAAACTCTCTCTCTCTCTCTCTCTTTATTAATTATTTATTTTGAAAAAGCATGTGTATGTACAGGTAGTTGTGATTGTGGCTCACATCTTCCCTTGGTTTTACGTCCAAGAACGGCTTAAACGCCCTCTATGGGTCGGGGATAGGCTTCCCATCCAGTTTTCTTAAAAAACTGGCAAACAGGGTCTTTTTTAGTCAGATTCCCAAGACTAAGTCGATCATGTTTCTTTATGGAATTGTGGCCATAAATCATGAATTACACGATGCACATCTCCACTAGGATGCGTCTCAAGGGTCAATAAAAGATTATCTAAAGACCCCTTACTCAGGCCATCCTTAATGAATTGTATTTTATCTTCACGGTTTACAGATACCATTCCTAAAGAACGACATGTCGCATTACAAGTCCATCTGGCACATCTATGACAGACTTTCAGTCGTTTTGCACGACGTTTCTTTGCAAAAGTGCTTTTACCTGTTCCAGGCATGTGTGAAATGAAAGAATTGGAGGACTCACCTGATAATCGGACCTTTGCTTCAATTAGCCAGCGAATATCTTCAGGAATTCCATGATTCATTAACAACCTCAATCTTGCACACCTAGCACGGTAAATTTTTGTAATCGCATTCTGAGGCAGAGCGGGAAAATACCTTTTCAACTTTTCAAGAGTGGTGTCCATTTTAAAATTAGAATTGGGGAAAATTTTCAAAGAAGGGAGAAAGAGCAGAGAATTGTACAAATATATACAAATATCAGTTATTTGGGAAACTGAAAAGAACCGACTTAAGAGTCACGGAGTACCGTTATCCGCCATTTGACCGGGGTGAGAGACTAGCAAAACAAAAGTCACACTAAAAAGCAAAAAAAATGTGAGAAAAACAAAATAATCAACCTTTATCAATAAGATTATTCAAACCAATGGATTCATTTTCACTAGGAAACTCATCAAAGTAAGCTTTTAAACGATGTTCATTTACTTCAAAACATTGTCATTCTTTGAATTCTCAATATCAAGGGCCCCATAAGGATACGCATGTTTCAAAATAAATGGACCTCTCCATCGTGATCTTATTTTTTTCAGGAAATAAATGGAGTCGAGAATTATAAAGCAAAACGTTTTGACTAGTATCAACTTTTTGACAATTTTCACAAGTTTTGCATAATGCATGTGTGTCCTTGAACATGGTGGGCCAATAAAATCCATTTTGTAAGATTTTTGCAGTTGTCTCTCTTGATGAGAATTGACTCCCACATGCTTCAGAATGACAAAGTTTAATGACATTACTTACCTGATTGTCGGGAATGCATTTTTGAAATATTTGATCAGGACAATTTTTGAATAAGTAAGGGTCATCTAAGTAAAAGTTCTTCACTTCGTTCAAAAAACTTTCCTTTGTCTTCGGTACTCCAGTGAGCTGGCAAATCTCCTGTTGCAAGAAAATTGATATTTTTAGCAAACCAAGGCATTGAACTGAGAGAAAGTAAGGATTCTTCAGGAAAGTAATCATTGATTGGTGTGATGTCAGATATCAAATCTGTTGTCACTCTTGACAAAAGATCGGCATCAATATTTTTGGTGCCTTTTTCATCCGTGATTTCTTCCTGAGAATAAATCATTTGCAAATCTTCATATTCATCCAACTCAATTTTACTCAAAGTAGATTCAAGTTGATCATGAACTAATTCTTCAATATGATCTACTTCTTGTAAATCATTATTCATCTCCAGGCTGCTTGCAAACGTTGAAAATATTCATCTCTAATGTCATGTTTCCAAAAGATAACTTCATGAGTCCATTCCTACAATTAATCAATGCATTAGAAGTTGCAAGAAACGGACGTCCTAAAATAATAGGAAATGAATTACATGCTTCAACAGGTTGCGTGTCCAAGACAATAAAATCCACAGGATAAATGAATTTATCGACTTGTACTAACACATCTTCAATTATTCCTCTAGGCACTTTTACAGATCTATCGGCGAGTAAAAGAGTTACAGAAGTTGGTTTTAACTCACCTAGATTGAGACTTTGAAAAAACTGAATATGGAAGTAAATTCACACTAGCTCCAAGATCAAGTAAGGCTCTTTCAATTTTATGTTCTCCAATAAAGCAAGAAATTGTAGGACAACCAGGGTCTTTATATTTCAAAGCATTATTGTTCTGAAGAATGGCACTTACTTGTTCGGCTAAAAAGGCTTTCTTTTTCACATTCAGTTTTTCTCTTCACAGTGCACAAATCTTTCAAAAATTTAGCATAGGAAGGAACCTGTTTAATAGCATCCAACAAAGGTATATTGATCCTTACCTGTTTGAAAGTTTCAAAGATTTCAGAGTTGTGATTGACTTTCCTTTGTTTGGTCATGGCATGAGGAAATGGAAGTGCTGGCGGGGAATCAGCCTTCTCTTTGCAATGTTCAGGTTCAACCCCTTCCTTACCCTCAGAGATAGACTCATCATCTTTCTCACAAGGTTCAAGAATGGGTTTTTCAATAACCTTACCACTACGAAGAGTGATGACTGATTTGACTTGATCCATGTGTTGGCTTCCAGAACTACTTGCATTTGCATTGTATTGCCCCTTTGGATTTTGTTGTGGTTGAGAAGGAAACTTACCTTTCTCTTGGAAACTGAGAGCAGATGTTAATTTTGCAAGAGCATCTTTAAAATCGGTCATGCTTTGAGCAAGTTGAGTGTTGATTGTCTCCTGCTTTTCAATGAATGCATGCAATGTTTCCTCAAAATTTCTTCTAAGAGGTGGAGCATAAGGAGGTGCATATCCATGAGAATTTTGGAAATTATGGTGTGCTTGAAATGGTGGATGTGAAGTTTGTGCATTGTTGCTATCACTCTTCCAACTAAAATTTGGGTGATTTCTCCAACCAGGGTTATATGTTTGTGAGTATGGGTTATGGTTGGGTCTTTGGAAACTGTTTAAAGCATGGGCTTGTTCATGGAGGCATTCCTTGAAAGAAGGCAAAGTTGGACAATCATTGGTTGCATGCTCATTTGTTTCACAGATTTGACACACAATGCCTTGAACAGATTTTAATTGACCACTCTTTTTTAATTCTAGTGCCTCGACTTTTCTAGCTAAAGATGCAAACTTGGCTTGGAGGTCATGATCTTCCCTAAGGTTGTGCATACCTCCACTAGATGTATGAGGTTGAGTTTTACTTGGTGCCTCATAAGTACCTGTGGTGTCCCAATTTTGAGCATTTTCGGCTAGCAAATCTAGGTACTCCATTGCTTCATTAGGGTCTTTGTCTTCAAAAGTTCCATTGCACATCAATTCAACCATTTGCCTATCTCTAGGTGTTAAACCTTCATAAAAATGTGAAACCAATCTCCACGTTTCAAAACCATGATGTGGGCAAGTATTAAGCAAATCTCGATACCTATCCCAACATTGGTAAAATGTTTCTCCTGGTTTTTGAGTGAAAGTGATGATTTGTCTTTTGAAAGAGTTTGTTCTGTGAGATGGAAAAAACTTCTTTAAAAATTGTTGTTGCATATCATCCCAAGCACGAATGGATCCTGGTCTCAAATTTTGTAGCCATGTTTTAGCTTTATCTTTTAATGAAAAAGGAAAAAGCTTTAATCGAATGGTGTTCATGCTACAATTTGAGTTATTATAGGTATTACAGACCTCCTCAAATTCCCTTAAATGCAAGTATGGATTTTCTAAGTCTAAGCCATGAAAAGATGGTAAAAGTTGAATAATGCCTGGCTTAAAATTAAAATGAGATGCATCAGGAGGGAAAACTATGCATGAGGGTGCACTTGTTCTTGTGGGATTCATGTGGTCTCTAAGTGTTCTTCTATGGTTATTCTCATTATTCTCATTATGAAGTGATTGATTATCTTCTTCGGCCATATTTTCTGAAAATGATGAGGATACCCTACAAAGTCGACCACTTAATGTACGTGACCAAACTCTCATGCACGTGTAAGAAGAGAATAAAAGGAAGAAAAGAAAATAGAAGAAAAAGAAACAAAATAAAACAAAGGAAACAAAAATAGATAAAATGAAAAGTGAAAAGAGAAAATAAATTAAATATTATAATTTATACAAGAATTTACCTCCCCCGGCAACGGCGCCAAAAACTTGACACGACCAAAAGCTTGATGTCTTTTCCCAAGTGCAGGAGTGTCGAAGTAATAAATAACCCGGCAAGACCGGGGTCGAACCACAGAGAGGTTAATTGTATAAATTATAAATAACAAGACAATAAAACAACAACAACAATAACAATAACAACAATAACACTCAGTACGTGACGTTGTTACACCTGAGAATGATCCAAAAGATCGGGTCACAGGTTTCCAGCCTATATACTAAGTTTATGAAAAGATCAAGAGGATATATTACAGAATGTAAATAATAATAATAATAATAATAATAACAATAATAACAATAATAAAAGCAGAAGATGAAGAAATTAATGAGAACTTTGAGATGAAAGATTAACGTAAGGATTAAACAATGATAAAAACAAATGTCAAGGTTAGAGGATCCACTAATGGTACTTCAAACAAGTATAATATAAACTCTTATTACTCAATTGGAAACCACACATAAAGGAGGTTCCAATCAGATTATAAATTGTTAACATGATTACATTAGTTATCTTATTCGAATAAAGCTAATACTTGTAAATGTTGGCAGACATTCATGATTATAACTTATGTTAACAACAAATCAAGTCCCTTTCATAGCTCAGGTGTCGGTTATACCATACAGTATGGGCTATGAAAGTACCAAGTATTTGTTGTACCAAGTGTTATACAACATAAATCTAGATTAACCATTTAACAAGCAAAGTATTAAAAGTGAACAAGATAACAAATATAAAACATGTTAGTATCCAACGTTAAGGTCCATGTTAAGTTTATATTATACTTATTCTTACACCATTAGTGTACCCTTTTCACCTTGACATAATTAACTTAGCTAAACATAATGAAAGAAAGAAACATAGATGAACAAGATAAGAACATAAATGAGAAAGAAGTTAACTAAGTAAAGGAAAGGAAATGAAGTGCATAAACTTGATATTAATGAAAGCAAAACATAAGCAATACAAAGAGAGAAAGCAAGAGCATGATCTTGATCTGCAAACCAAGATGCCTCAATACATGGTAAGTGCCTCCTTTTATAGGCCAAAATTTGGAAACTATTGATTTGTTGACTAATTGATGAGTGGGTGGCCATATCTTGACTTGATAACAATCCTTATCTTCTTGTCTGAACAAGACGTCATTGCTAACATCATAATTTGCCCAGAATCCTCAAGAATGTTCTAGGAAATTGTCTCAGCTTTCCAACAAAAAAAAGATGAGGTCATTTGGACTTCTAGAACTCAAGATATGGGCTGAACACTAAATAGTGTTTGGGCTGCAGGACAGCTTCGGACTTCTTCGTTGTTCCTTCAATTTGGACTTCAAAACGACCTTTTCAAATCTTGGGCTCCTCATGAAAGTTGTAGGCTTTTGTCTTACCTTTCCATCCATATAAAGTGGACCTAAATCCGAAATCTAGAGCTCCAGATATGATCCAATTACCGAGCAATGTTCCGGTTTGGACTGCACCGACATCTCTTTTCTAAGTTTGGCCATCTCTTTGTCCCTTAACTTTCAATGCTTAAACTCATCAATCAATCCTTTTATTTATGTGATAGTCCTGCATTTAAAATGAGCATTTACCATAAATTAAGGTATCTTATAATATCAAACTTGTTATTATAAAACATGCTTTAGTTAAGGAGTTATTGATACTTCAAGTGCAAAATGATGATATAAAACCTTGATAAACATGCACTTTTAAGTACTAATCAGAAGCTCAAAATTAGTTGGTCACCTCATATTGTTTGACATGCTATTTTAACAAATGTTGAATCATTTCTGCAATCATAACACTTTTAATCTTTCAGGATTGATTAGTTTTAATTTTACATGTTGGGGTTTGATCAAAATACTAAACATCTCTTGATTTCAAAACAGCAATAATAAAAAGGCATATTTCATTAAAAAGATGATTTAATCCCAAAACAATGTGTTGAATAGCAAAATTTCTTAGCAAAATTATTGACAATGCAACACCCTAATTAGGCTAGCTTCTCCAGTAATCACACATGTCTTATCATTGTTTTTCAATCTTTGTTATGCTTATGATGATCTAGTGAAAATATGGCAGATGACATCATCCTTCACGTCCTTAACTTGCCTCTTGCTCACTAACTTCTATACGCGATACTTGAAATTCTAGCAACTACTCATATCTTTCATCTGGATTATACCAACCAAGGAATAATTGTTTGGGGTTATCATTCTTGAGGGCATGGAAATTACAAAGTTGTGTCCAACTATGCTTCTTCCTCAACAATAAAGTGAATCAAAATAGGAAGCATCCATAGAGTAAAATGTGATGTTAGGATAATATTTTCCCATCAACATAATGTCAGCATTGCAGAAGGTCAAAGGATTTGTATGAGGTTCTTTCCTTATTAAAACCCCTATGTTTATTGAATGCATTTTGTTCCATTGTAACTCTTCATGATCCATACTTCCATGAATTCACTCTCTCCATCAATAAAGTTCATGGCAAGTTTTCCTTCGTTTTCAACAATTCACAATTTGTTACAATAAGGGAGAGAGTGAGCTTTTTGACTTCTATGTATGCATGGTGTCTATGATGGGTATAATGGGGGCTAGGGCTTTTTTGTGTAGGATATTTGGAGAGAAAAGTACGGGAAAAACATTTTTGGCTTTTTTTTTTCTAGTCTCTCCTCCATAAAATTCTCCCCTATTTTGTGTGTGTATAATAACCTAGTTATAGGTTTTTTTTTCTTTTCTTCCCCTCAATTGCTTGGTCCCCAAGCGATCTAAATTTTCTTCGGTCTCTTATTTTCTTCCTTTTCACTTTTGATCCCTTTGCCCATTTATTATATTTTTCTTTTTCTTATTTTTCTTGTATTTTTTTTTAAAGAAACATCAATGTTGACTTAAAAAGCGTGTTAACAACTAAATGCATTGAAAGTAGATTTATTTTTTAATTTTAAACTCTTTGAAAAAGACACTGAAACTAATGAAAATACATTAAGAAAATATTTTTTGGGTGTTTCTTTTTTTTGTCTATTTGTTGGTTTTTTTTTTTTGAGAAATTAAAAAAAGGTCAAAAATTGGGTAGCAATAGGCTTCATATTTTATTTTTAATTTGTTTTCTATGAGATTATCTTAATCTCATGACTTGGCTTCCAGAACTACTTGCATTTGCATTGTGTTGCCCTTTGGGATTTTGCTGTGATTGAGAAGGAAACTTACCTTTCTCTTAAAAACTGAGACCAAATGTGAATTTTGCAAGAGCATCTTTAAAATCTATCATGCTTTGAGCAAGTTGAGTGTTGATTATCTCCTGCTTTTCAATGAATGCATGCAATGTTTCCTTAAGATTTCTTCTAGGAGGTGGAGCATAAAGAGGTGCATATCCATGAGAATTTTAGAAAGTATGGTGTGCTTGAAATGATGGCTATGAAGTTTGTGCATTGTTGTTATCACTCTTCCAACTGAAATTTAGGTGATTTCTCCAACCAAGGTTTATGTTTGTGAGTATGGGTTATGATTGGGCCTTTGGAAACTATTTAAAGTATGGGCTTGTTCATGGAGGCATTATTTAAAAGAAGGCAAAGTTGGACAATCATTTGTTGAGTGTTCATTGGTTTCACAAATTTGACACATAATGTCTTGAACAAATTTTAATTGACCACTCCTTTTAAATTCAAGTGCCTCGACTTTTCTAGCTAAAGATGCAAATTTAGCTTGGAGGTCATGATTTTCCCTAAGGTTGTGCATACCTCTAGTAGATGTATGAGGTTGAGTTTTACTTGGTGCCTCATAAGTGCATGTAGTGTCCTAATTTTGAGCATTTTCAGCTAGCAAGTCTAGGTACTCCATTACTTCATCAGGGTCTTTATCTTTAAAAGTCAAATTAGTCATCACTCTTTGTAGTGGCAAGGTTATTGAAAAACATACTCTTGAACCTTGTGAGAAAGATGATAAGTCAATCTATGAGGATAAGGAAGGGGTTGAACCTAAACATTGCAAAGAAAAACTAATTCCCCACCAGCACTTCCATATCCACATGCCATGTGTTAGTACAAGTTGATAAATTCATTTATCTTGTAGATTTTGTTGTCTTGGATACATAACCTGTTGAAGCATGAAATTCAATTCTTATCATTTTAGGACGTCCATTTCTTGCAACTTCTAATGCATTGATTAATTATAGGAATGGACTGATGAAGTTATTTGACATGACCAAAGAGTTGATATCTTCTCCCAAGTGTGGAGTGTCGAAGTAATAAATAACCCGGCAAGACTGGGGTCGAACCACATGGAGGTTAACCATATAAATTATAAATAATAATAATAATACTAACAACAACAACAACAACAACAATAACAACAACAATTGTCGCACGTGTGCGGCGTCGCGATGAAAACATCCACCCTCAAATTTGTATTAATTTGTCAAAAGTGGGGAGACAAGGAATTCTTGTCTTCTATTAGTTGAAAAATGGAATGGGAGTCGCCACCTAGTATTTTGGTCACTAGGAACCTTAACTAGTCACAGAGATCAGGTACAAGGACTGGTTGCGTAAAGGGAAGGTTTTATCACCCTA
This sequence comes from Populus alba, assembly GCF_005239225.2. Classification (NCBI taxonomy): domain Eukaryota; kingdom Viridiplantae; phylum Streptophyta; class Magnoliopsida; order Malpighiales; family Salicaceae; genus Populus; species Populus alba. The sequence goes on along the minus strand of NC_133297.1, from coordinate 20,171,135 downwards.
AATACGCCCCATCTAAGATAGGCTGCATTATTTAATTGTCTGATAAAATCTAAGGTCTTGTTGTGTTTTCTAGTTGTTGGTCTGTCTAAGGTTTAAGAAAAGTCCTCCTCGATAAGGAGATCCTTATCTTATCAGATAAAATCTAAGTGTTCTGACGTCAACAAAAGAATTTAATAACTGAAATACGTCTTATATGTAAGGTCGTAACCCTAGATATTAAAAGAAAACAAAATAATTATTTTTGAAATTTTTGAAATATTGGCCGAGTTCTCGTGGCTTTAATAAACTAGTTATTAAAGCCCAAAATGCATGCTAAAACCCTTTTTTTTTATGAAGATACATTATGATTTTTTTTTTAGAGAGACTTGGCCGTATGCATAAAAAAATATATATATTATTTTATTATTTTTTAATGTCTTTATGAAAACCAGGTATTTTAATACCGGATTTGTATCTTTACAGTAGAAAAATACAAACCAATATTATTCAAAATGTAGTAGAAAATTTGTGGAAAAATCACAAATTTTATGAAAATATTTTTTTTGAATTTGTTTTTTGACTGGGCTGGACCTGGCCCACCCATTTTGGGCTGGGTTGGCACTACCCGACCGAGTAAACAAAAACAAACAGTGGAGAACTCTCCACTGTTCACATGCAACATGAACAGTGGAGCAGCCCGAGTGAGGAAGAAGAAGAAGAAGAAGAGAAGTGGAGCTTACTTAGCGGTCATCCGTTCTTGCGGGAGCTAGAGCTGCCGGTTATATGCTGTTGGGGGCGATGGTTCTATTCCTTCTCTGTTTTGTTTTTTTGTGTTCCTTCTTCTCATCGCTTCTGTCTCCTGTTTCTCTTTTTCTTCTTCTGCTTTTAATGGTGGTGATGTCGTTGTTGATGGTGGCACTGTTGGCTGCAGACGGTGGCTCTTCTCTGCAGTGGCGGGCAGTGTTTGCTGTTGTTCTTCCCGTCTGTGCAGGGGCGCAGGCTTCTTCTTCTTCTTCATGGGTGTTGCAGCAGGGGAAGGGAAATGGTGAGAGGTTGACGGTTGCACTGCTCCAAACGGCGAAGAGAGAGAGAAACCAAAGAGATGGAGGTTACTATTATTCCCTTATCCTCTGTGTTCTTGTTTTTCTGTTCCTTTCCATCTCCCTCCGATCAAACTCTTTCCCCACCTCCTCTATTTCTCATTTTTTTCTCTCTCTATATCGTCTTCTTCGTTCTCTCCTCCCTATCCTGCCCTTTCTCTTGTTCTGCTCTCTTCTTTTTCTTTCTACCCTTTTTTTTGTATTTTGTTCGTCTCCCTCTCTCGATTTTCTTTCCTATCTTCACTCTCTCCCCACAGTATTTCTACCACCTTTTTTCTCCTCTTTCCTCTTGTTGTCTCCCTTTTTTCCCCTCTTCTTCACTATCTTTCTTTGGCTTTTATAATCCAGGGAAAGCCTTGCGGTAGTAATGGTCGCCTTGTAATCTGGAGACAGCGAGATAGCAGCCATAAAATGTGCCCCTAATTGGAGCAATTTGCTGCAAAACGTATCCCTGTTTTACTGCTAAAAAACAGCTTTCTTTAAAGGAGACAGTGAATAGTGCTCTTTAAGGAAACGACGTTGTTTCAAAATTTGAAAATGAATATCTTCAATTCGGTCCTTAGCTGTTTTGACAATTTTATAATCAAGCCCCCTGGATGAATTGTAATTGGATCCCTTGATTTTAGCGCCTTTTCTGGTTTGGTCCCTGGTTTCGAATTGTTTCAATTAAGTCCCTAATTAGCTATCAAACTTCAATAATTATACAATTAAGCCCCTGATTTGACCAAATCAACTTTTCAAAATTATAATTGGACCCCATAACTTTAATTTCTTCCAATAGAAGCCTAAAATGACTTAAAAGATCAATTTTCTTGCAATCAAACCCTCTATAAATCCAATTAAACCTTGGATAAAATTTAATTGAGTCCATAAACATCTTATTTTGAACTTTTCTTTCTCAAATTGAATTTTCCTTGTCCCTAGGGCTCTCATCGGTAAAAATATACTGTCAAATTTTAACCTTTTGCATTTTTTAACCTCCTAAACCAATTTTGACCTTTCTTCAACATTACAACATCCTTTTCTTGCTTCTATTTTTTTTTTGGATTTCTTCCAAATATTTTTTTTTATTTTCTCATTTTTTTTGTGTGGGAACCCAAAAATGGGTAACAACAACAATAATAAGTTGAAGAGAGCTTTAAGATGTGATATTGATATAAGGATTAAACAATGATAAAAACAAATGTCAAGGTTAAAGGATCCACTAATGGTATTTCAAACAAGTATAGTATAAACTTTTATTACTTAACTGGAAACCACACACAAAGGAGGTTCCAATTGGATTATAAATTTTTAACATGATTACATTAATTATCTTATTCGAGTAATGCCAATACTTGTAAATATTATCAGGTATTCATGGTGATAACTTATATAAACAATAAATCAAGCTCCTTTTCATAGCATAGGTGTTGGTTATACCATACAGTTGGGCTATGAAAGTGCTAAGTATTTGTTGTACCAAGGGTTGTTCAACGCAAATCTAGATTAAACCATTTAACAAGCACAATATTAAAAGTAAACAAGATAACAAATACAAAACATGTTAGTATCAAACATTAAAGTCCATGTTGAGTTTATACTATACTTATTCTTACACCATTAAATAACCTTTTTACCTTGACATAATAAAGTAATCTAAACATGATGAAAGAGAGAAACATCAATAAACAAGATAAGAACACAATTAAGATATAAGTTAAGTAAGTAAAGGAAAGGAAATGAAAAGCATAAACAAGAGATTAATATAACATAAAATTAAACTTGAACATTACAAAATACAAAGAAAGAGAGCAAGAGCAAGATCTTGATCTAAACACCACGATGCCTAAATGCATGGCAAATGCCTCCTTTTATAGGCTGAAATTTGGAACTATTGATTTGATGACTAGTGGTTGTGGTGAAATCCTTATCTGTGATTTATGTCTGAACAAAACGTCATTGGTAAACGTTAAGAATTCGAACAACTTTGGAATCATGAAAGTTTCTTAGGAAATTGTCCTCAACTTTCAACAAAAAAAAAAGAATCAGTGCATTTGGACTTTTTAAGAATCGAGAATGGGTTGAAAGCACTGAACGGTTGTCTGGGCTGCAGGACAATTCAGACATTCTCCGTTGTTGCTTTACAATTTGTTGAAGCTTGAAAAGGGCCTTTTTAAATCTTGGAATTTTCATGAAAGTTTGGAGGTTTATGTCTTAGTTTTCGCATCCATATAGTAACAGAACCTAAATCCAAGATCTATAGGCTCTTAGATATGACCCAATGACAAACGTGTTCTAGTTTGGACTGAACCAAGCATCTTTATTCTAAAAATTAGCTCTCTTTGTCTTTCAAATTCAGTAGTTAAACTTTAATCAATCCCTTAATTTATGTGATAAGCCTGCATTTAAGAAAATGAACAATTTTACATAAAATTTAAAGGTATATCTTATATTATAATATGTTATTATAAAAAAAAAAATGTTCTTGCTATAGGTGGAGTTAATATATTTTCAAGGAGCAAATATGGACTGACATAAAACCTTGATAAAAATATACTTTTCACATAATAACTTACCACACCCCCTAACCATCTCTCAATTACCAATCCCTAGTAATCAAACCTTCAAATTAGAAAAACAATTGCAAGTTCACGCAAGCGAAGCATTTCATCATTTCAATTTCCATTAATCTATCCAAGAATAAACAAACTTCATAGAGAGTATATTCTCTTCACTATTTCTACAAAAGAAATAATTAAACCTTCTATTTGTTTATGTGCTGCAAATGTATGAAAAACATAGATGATGGGCTTTTGTTGGAAAAAACAATTATTATGTTCTATATGTTTAAGGTTAACTCCCTTAGGTTCGGTAAATTATTACTTTTTTACTATTTTTTTTTTATACACACACACACACACACACACACACACAAAACTTAAAACACAATGCAATATTTAACCCATAGTAACGAGCTTTAGGCTTGGCAAATGACTCTTAGACCAATTGTCTTAAGGCATTAAGTGTTGAGACACCCTTACGAGCTTTTAGTAACTCGGGTTGTAGATAATGAATATGTAGATAGTGCAATTTCATTCCCTTTAAGCTTTTCTCTTTAACCCTTGTAGCAAGCATTAGGTCAATAGCCCAATGTCAGTATGACTTAGAAGGTATTAGGTGTTAAAACATCCCCCTTCGGCTTAATTACATAGGTTACGGCGGAGGCTAAGAAACCACTTATCTATGTTTTTATTATTAATAATATTATCAATAATTTTTTTTTTTTTACAAATTATATATTATCCTTTCCCTTAATTGTTACCTTTAACAAAAGAACTATAATTAATGTAATAATCCAATGTGCAACCACAATCATATGTTAAAGTATGTGTGTGTGTGGTGTGAAAATGAAGGTTTAATAATAGACTATCTGTTAAATGAGTATATGAGCATAATCAAGTGATAACAATGCGAGAGTTTGTAAACCTTAATGTTTCAAGAAGTATTCTGATAGACCTTAATAAGGATACTTACTAAGATGTGTCTTAAGAGTCAATAAAATTTCCTCTTTACTCTGCCATCCTAATAACAATTTTGTCAAATGGTTTTAATAATAACAAAAACAGTTACTAAGTTAGAATTTTTTGTTTTTATGTCGAAACTACTACCCTACCTCTCCTCCCAACCAAAACGAGACATAGTCCTCAGCGTGATGTCCTAAGGTAGAAAGATAGAGTCATTAGAAGAATCACCTGAAAACATGCGAACATTGACTAAACTTGAAACACACTGAACACAAATATAAGATAAATTAAAAAAAATATGCTATTAATAAAACCAAAGACACTATTAAGGTTTCACAAAAGAAGGCTCAAATCTAATCTAAGCTTTTTACGACTTTCTTAGTTGACCAATTTAGGCTGCATTACAGGGATCAATTGACAGGGAATATGAAAGAATTATAGTTGGTCCAATCAATTGTCTTCAGTAGATAGTAACAAGATTATGAATTTGTTGTGCCGATGATGTTAGAAATTCCTGTTCCACAGCTTAATCAAGAAAAGACAACAAATTATCAATAAAAACCATTATTACATTTAACAAACATATGGGTTTAATGGTGAATGTGCAGTTGGGCCCAAGAGAAAATATAAAAGATCTCTTCCAATGTGCCCAGACCACTTGGTAAGGCAATGAAGGCATCAATATGGTTAAACAATGGCATTTAGTCGATTCAACATTGTGGGGACTTGTAGTTCCTCTCCAATTCTTTTTCCAATGAGGTCCCCTTTTGCTAAAGCATTATTTTGGGACGACCCCCAAAAACTTGACTGCCTCTTAAAAATGCAGCTATTGACACATCTCCTCATTTTACCTAAGGCTAACTTGTCCCCTATACATTAATTGATCTTTCACTCAGTTAGTACCCGACCAAGATGATTTGCTCATTCTAAAAACTTTTTTTCTTTCCTAGGAGTGGATCCACCAAAAACACAAATATTTCTTATGTGATGACTTGAGGAACCTGCCATTTCTACACACTTCTATATTTGTTAAATGTATGGGTTGAGTAGAAATGAAGGGAAGGAAGAGAAGATTTTATAGATGGAAAAATTGAAAATGCAATCATACCACTCCTATAATATAGGCCAGCTGGAGTCTCAGTCTCTCTCTCTCTCTCTCTCTGTCTTTATTTATTTATTTATTTTGAAAAAACATGTGTATGTGCAGGTAGTTGTGATTATGGATCATATCTTTCCTTGGTTTTACATACAAGAACGGCTTAAACGCCCTCTATGGGTTGGGGATAGGCTTTCCATCTTAGTTTTCTTAAAAAAACTGGCAAAACATGGTCTTTTTAGTCAGATTCCCAAGACTAAGTCGAGCATGTGTTCTTTATGGACATTGTGGCCATATAATCATGAATTGCACGATGCATATCTCCACTAGGATGCGTCTTAAGAGTCAACAAAAGATTATCTAAAGACCCTTTACTTAGGCCATCCTTAATTAATTGTATTTTATCTTCACGGTTTACAAATACCATTTTTAACGAACAACATGTCGTATTACAAGTCTATCTGGCACATCTGTGATAGACTTTCAATCATTTTGCATGACGTTCTCTTTGTAAAAGTGCTTTTACTATCCAGGCATGTGTGAAATAAAGAATTGGAGGGACTCATCTAATAATCAAACCTTTTGCTTTAATTAGCTAGCGAATATCTTCAGGAATTCCATGATTTATTAACAACCTCAATGTTTCACACCTAGCACGGTAAATTTTTGCAATCGCATTTCAAGGTAAAACAGGAAAATACTTTTTCAATTTTTCAAGAGTGGTGTCCATTTTCAAATGAGATTTGGAGAAGGGATTCAAAGAAGGGAGAAAGAGCAAATAATTGCACAAATATATACATATATCATTCTTTATGGGAAACTGAAAAGAACCGACTTAAGTCACGGAGTATCGTTATCCGTCATTTGACTAGGATGAGAGAGACTAGCAAAACAAAAGTTAAACAAAAACAAAACACAAAAAATGTGAGAAAAAGAATCAATCTTTATATATAGGATCACTCAATTCAATAGAGTCATTTCCAACTGAAAAATTATCAAAATAAACTTTCAAATGATGCCCATTTACCTTGAAAACATTGTCATTCTTTGGATTCTCAATATCACAGGCCTAATATGGATACATATGTTTCACAATAAAAGGACCGCCCCATCTTGATCCTAGTTTTCCAGGAAATAAATGGAGTCGAGAATCATAAAGCAAGACTTTTTAACCAAAATTGAAATGTTTTTTCTCAGTATTTTTTGTCATGAAACTCTTTGATTCTTGCTTTATGAGTTCTTAAATTTTCATATGCATTGTTTCTTATTTCCTCAAGCTTATTTACTTGTAATTTTCGCAACTGACTAGCATCATCAAGGTTTAAAATGAAAGCTTTAATAGCCTAATAAGCTTTATGTTCAAGTTTCACAGGCAAGTGACAAGGTTTTGTTCGGCTAAAAAGGCTTTCTTTTTCACATTCAGTTTTCTTTTCATAGTGCACAGATCTTTTAAAAATTTAGCATAGGAAGGAACTTGTTTAATAGCATCCAACAAAGGTATATTGATCCTTACCTGTTTGAAAGTTTCAAAGATTTCAGAGTTGTGATTAACTTTCCTTTGTTTGGTCATGACATGAGGATATGGAAGTGCTGGCAGGGAATTAGTCTTTTCTTTGAATTGTTCAGATTCAACCTCTTCCTTACCGTCAGAGATTAACTCATCATCTTTCTCACAAGGTTCAAGAGTGGGTTTTTCAATAACCTTACCACTACAAAGAGTGATGACTGATTTGACTTAATCCATATGATGGCTTCCGGAACTACTTGCATTTGCATTGTATTTCCCCTTGTGATTTTGCTATGGTTGAGATGGAAACTTACCTTTCTCTTGAAAACTAAAAGAATATGTGAATTTTGCAAGAGCATCTTTAAAATTTGTCATGCTTTAAGCAAGTTGAGTATTGATTGTCTCCTACTTTTTAATAAATGCTTGCAATGTTTCCTCAAAATTTCTTCTAGGAGGTGGAGATAAGGAGCTGCATATCCATGAGAATTTTAAAAATTATGGTGTGCTTGAAACGGTGGGTGTGAAGTTTGTGCATTGTTGTTATCACTCTTCCAACTAAAATTTAGGTGATTTCTCCAACCAGGGTTATATGTTTTTTAGTATGGATTATGATTGTGCTTTTGAAAACTGTTTAAAGCATGGGCTTGTTCATGGAGGCATTCCCTAAAAGAAGGTAAAGTTGGACAATCATTTGTGAAGCGTTCATTGGTTTCACATATTTGACATACAATGTCTTGAATAAATTTTAATTGATCACTCCTTTTCAATTATAGTGCTTCAACTTTTCTAGCTTAATATGCAAACTTGGCTTAGAGGTCATGATCTTCCCTAAGGTTGTGCATAGCTCCACTAGATGTATGAGGTTGAGTTTTACTTTGTGCCTCATAAGTGCCTGTTGTGTCCCAATTTTGAGCATTTTTGGCTAGCAAGTTTAGGTACTCCATTGCTTCATTAGGGTCTTTATCTTGAAAAGTTCCATTGCACATCAATTCAACCATTTGCTTATCTCTAGGTGTTAACCCTTCATAAAAATGTGAAACCAATCTCCATGTTTCAAAACCATAATGAGGGAAAGTATTAAGCAAGTCTCGATACCTATTCCAACATTGGTAAAATGTTTCTCCTGGTTTTTGAGTAAAAGTGAATAGATTTGTCTTTGAAAGAGTTTGTTCTGTGAGATCCAGCAAAAAAAACTTCTTTAAAAATTATTGTTGCATTTCATCCCAAGCACGAATAGATCTTGGTATCAAATTTTATAGCCATATTTTAGCTTTATCTTTTAATGAAAAAGGAAAAGCTTTAATTTGATGGTGTTTATGGTATAATTTGAGTCATTATAGGTGTTACAGACCTCCTCAAATTTCCTTAAATGCAAGTATGAATTTTCTAAGTCTAAGCCATGAAAAGAAGGTAAAAGTTGAATAATGTCTGGCTTAAAATTAAAATGAGATGCATTAGGGGGGAAACTATGTATAAGGGTGCACTTGTTCTTGTGAGATTCATATGATCTCTAAGTGTTCTAACACGGTTATTCTCATTATTCTCATTATGAAGCGATATTGGTTTATCTTCTTTGGCTATATTTTTCTGAAAATAATTAGGATACCCTACAAAGTCTACCACTTAATGTACGTGACCAAACTCTCATGCACGTGTAGGACGAGAATAAAAGGAAGAAAAGAAAAGAAAAAGAAACAAAACATAACAAAACAAAAGAAAAGAAACAAAAGTTAGATAGAATGAAAAGTGAAAAGAGAAAATAAAATAAAATATTATATATAATTTATACAAATTTACCTCCCTGGCAATGACGCCCAAAACATGACACAACCAAGGAGTTGATGTCTTCTCCCAAATGTAGAAGTGTTGAAGTAATAAACAACCCGGCAAGACCGGGATTGAACTACAGGGAGGTTAACTATATAACTTATAAATAACAAACAACAACAACAAACAACAACACAACAATAACAACAATAAGTTGAAGAGAGCTTTGAGATGTGATATTGATATAAGGATTAAACAATGATAAAAACAATTGTCAAGGTTAGAGGATCCACTAATAGTATTTCAAACAAGTAAAGTATAAACTCTTATTACTCAATTGGAAACCACACACAAAGGAGGTTCTAATTGGATTATAAATTATTAACATGATTACATTAGTTATCTTATTCGAATAATATTAATACTTGTAAAAGTTGTCAGGTATTTATGATTGTAATTTATGTTAACAACAAATCAAGTTCCTTTCATAGCACAACTGTCGGTTATACCATACGATTGGACTATGAAAGTGCATACTATACGGTTGGGCTATGAAAGTGCCCAAGTATTTTATTGTATCATAAGGGTTATACAAACATGAATCTAATTAACCATTTAACAAGCACATTATTAAAGTATAACAAGAGATAACAAATACAAAACATGTTAGTATCAAACATTAAATGTTCCATGTTGAGTTTATACTATTATTTATTCTTACACCATTAGTATAACCTTTTCACCTTGACAAAATAAACATAGCTAAACATAATGAAAGAGAGAGAAACATCAATAAACAAGATAAAGAACATAAAATAAGATTACAAGTTAACTAAGTAAAGGAAAGGAAATAAAAAGCATAAACAAGAGATTAATATAACATAATATAAAACTTGAAAATTACAAAGTACAAAGAAAGAGAGCAAGAGCAAGATCTTGATCTGAACACCAAGATACCTAAATGCATGAAAAATGCCTTCTTTTATAGGCCAAAATTTGGAACTATTTTTTTTTTATCAAATGTAAGAATTGTATAGATAAAAAACAAGCTGGAAACTAGTAGTACATAATTACAATCAGCAACTAAGGAGAACAAACTCCCTTGGGAGAGAAAAAGCAAGCTAGCTGAAATATAAAATAAGCCAACTAATCGAAGCACACCTAATATGCAGAATGGTTACAACACAAAGGCATGTGCAGGGGAACAACTTCCCCATGACAAGCACATCAAAAATAAAACAAGGGAACATGCTCCCTAATACAAACAAAAAATAAACCGTTCCATTTGACCAGCCAAAATCCCAAAAGCTAGGGAACCAAGTTCCCACCAAACCTAAAATAAGGATCATCTGTATATCGATCCATCACATCAGCCTAAAAGGCGAGCAAAGCTGTATGTGACCATAAACTGGAGATCAGAGATCACTCGGTAGAATACGACCATAACAAAGCAAGATAAACCATCGAAAACCTATAGGCATGAGCCATGTATCAACGAAATAGGCACAACCAATTCATCACACTAAACATAAGGTCTATAGATAAAAGCATCCATGAGCATGCATAATTCAAGACGAGCAGCTATTTGTTGCTATCATCAATAGGAGGTAGATTATGAGGTTTCATGTTTTTGTGTCATTCCAAATTCCTCCAATGGAGATTCTTCATTAGGAGAACCATCACCTAGGTTTGGGGTTACCAAACAGGTGATATTTCTTGAATCCACCTCTGCACCAAGTGATGCCCATGCACCTATGGAACCAACCACCTCATCAATTATAGAGGGAGATATTTTTGTACATGGATTCACATCAGACCTTACTTCAGCTGCAATGACTTCCTTCCCTTTAGTGTTGCCACAAATGTGTTTGTTTGATTTTTGCCTAGGCTCTACTGTAATCCAATCTTTAAAAGTAACACAAGGATCCAATTTATTATCCTGAATTACTGTTTCTACGGGATTCGTGGAAGGACTTGTAGCTAATGGAAAATTACTTTGCTCCATTTCCCCAGTCGGTGTAGGCGATATTTGAGGACCTAGATGACCAAAAACACTCCCTTTCCTAGTGAGCTCATTCGGATCCTTGACCATAGTGGCTTCAGCTGCACTAGAGCAGCTTTGGAGCAAAGAAGCCTAGTGTGTCCAATGACATTACAATAGTTACAGAATTTGGGTAGGGCTTCATAGATAGCTTTCTGATAGAGGGTAGGTCCAAACGGCAAAGATATTTCAACAAAGTGTTGAAGGTCCTCACGAAGGTCAATTTCAACCAACACATGGGCATATGACAAGCGAGAAAGTGTAGAAGTCATATGATCACTTTGGATAGGCTTTCCAAGAACACTAGCTATCTTGGACAAGCAAGAGGGAGACCAATAGCAGAGAGGGAGGTTTGGAAATTTGACCCACACCGAGACCCTTGACATCTCTTCATTTGAAAAATAAAAAAATCTAGTCATTGGATGCAAGATGAAAGGCTTCCTATAGACCAAGTATGGACCATCACTTAGGACATAGAGTTTGTCATAACCCAATTCTGGGTTATTCCCCCAAAATAACTTTTTTTAAAAAAATAAAAATCAAAATATAAAATAAAGGCTGGAAATATGGAGAAAGTAAGCCGGGGAATTAAGCTGCAATTTTTGGAGGAAATTCAAGGCCTAATTGTACCCCATTATGCCTAAAAAATGAGAAAACAATGCAAATTCAAGGTCAAATTAAATGATTATTGGAAGAATTTGCATAAAAATTAAGTCCAAGGACACAATTAAATTTTTAATAGGCCAATTTGATTTAATCATGGGTCAAATTAAATTTTAATTATATTTAAGAATTAATTTGGGTTCAATTGAAGGATTTAATTAAGTGCAAGGACTTAATTATTACTTTAAATGGGTCAAATTAATTTTATTTGAGGCTTAATTGGTGAAAAATTAAGTTTGGGAGCTTAATTTGGGCTTAATTGAGAAGATTGGAATTTTAAGAGACCAAATTTAATTTTTACCGAGTTAATTGATTGAAATTGGGGGCCAAATTGCAAGAAAATTGAAGTTTTGGGGTCAATTAGGAGTTAAATTGACAAAATTCGCATCCAGGGACCAATTTGCAAAAGGCGCTACACTTTAAGGGCTTAATTGACAAAAACCGGGGGCTAAATTGAAGAAATTGAAAGTTTGATGGTCAATTAGGGGTTAAATTGACAAATTCCAAGACCAAGGACCATATTGTAAAAGGCGTGTAACTTCAGGGTTTCAATTGAAGTTCAACAGGGGCTTAATTGCATTAAATCAAAAGTTTAGGGTCAATTAGGGGTTCAATTGAAAGAAAGAGGACTAAATTGAAATTCAGTAAAAATTTCTAATTTAGTCCAAAACGGCGCTGTTTTACATTAAAAAAAAAGAGAGAGAACCAGACGACGCGTCGTCTGGTTACTGTTCATTGTCTTCTTCTTTTACCCGAAAGAAACTGCCCGGCCGCCTACTTTTGAGGTGCATTTAATGCACCAAACGTCCACCGAATTTAACCAAACTTCCACGAAATGGATCCCCTACAGTTCCTCTACAACACCATGTGAACAGGTCAGGATGATTGACAGCACGGCGACGCCGGCGACGGCGTGAAGAGGTCAACTCAGGCAGCCTTTACCTGCAGATTTGACAACTCAGGGAGGCTACTTTGAACCAACGGTTGGGATCCTTCACAAGGTAATCAAGGGCTCAAATTTTACCCCGGTGAAGACGAGATTACCCTCTTCCACCGCCTATAAATAGAGACGGAGTTGATGGCCTGAGGGAGGAGAAAATCGGGTCCAAAGTTGACAAAAAATCAGCCTCCACTGCCCCGTTTTTTCAGTTTCTCCCTCCCTCTCTCTCTTCACCGCTCCAGCCACCAAACGAAGCCACCACCAGCTTCTCCACCATCATCTCCACCATAGGAATCCATCCCAACAACAAGCCGGCCATCCCCCACGCCTGAAACCGTCATCGTCTCCTCCTTTCTCACCTCTGCAGAATTCTTCTTCCTCCTTTCGTGATCGGCTCCGGCCACCGTTGCTTCCAGCGACGCCACAGAAACCGTCAGCTCGACCACCTGATCGCGTCCGTGACCACCGCGTCCGGTAGTCTTCTCCTCCGCCGCCCCTCTTTTTTCGCCGACCCAGTCGCTGCATGCAGAACGAATTCTGCATGCAGCATGGTTAATTAGCATGGTTGCTGGGCTGGGCCAGCAACCATACGGGCTTGGGCCGGACCATTTGGGTCCAGCCTGGCCCAAAAAAAAGAGAGGGATATGTTGGGCCGGGATCAACCCAACCAAAAGTTCTTGGGCCTGGCTCAGTTAGCTCGGTCGGCCCCAGCCCACATTTAATATTATATATATTATTATATTATATTATAATATTATTTTAAAATAAAAAAATTCCAAAAAATTTCAAAAATCATTTTTAAAAAAAATTGTGATTTTCTCAAATATTTTTCTACCAATTTTTGCACAATATCGGATTGTATATTTACACTGTAAATACAAATCCGGTATTAAAATACCTGGTTTTTCTCCGAAATATTTCAAAAAAAAAACATTTTCAAAAAAAGAAAAAAAATATTTCATTGCATACGGCCAATCCTAAAATTTTTCAAGCATATTTTTTGTAAAAATAAAATTGCATCTTTTTCATGTTTTTAAAATAAAAAATGGATATCGTAACCAATTTATGATTGTCCATTAGGATTTGACCAAAATGTCAAAAACCTTTTTCAAATCTTTTTTTGGTCTAGATGTAGACTTTAATATTTGTGGGGTGTAAAATTACACGATAAAGTACACCCTCAGGTATTAAAGTTACAAAGTGTAAAAAATGCGATGCTAAAGTTTAGATTTTAGAATGGTTAAGATTTAACACGATAGGGTAGAGACTCTCCCATGAAGAGAGATCTGCCTTGAGCCTTAGAAAAGACCCACGAATAGAAACCCAACCTAGAAAAACAATCAAACAACAATGCAGCTTACCTTAGGTAGGGTTATTGGGGGTGATGCGTCTTCCCCTTGCACAACCAGTCCCTTACTAAGACTCTCGCAGACCATAGGTTCCTAGTGACCATAATACTAGGTGGCGACTCCTAAAAATTAATCATAATTTTATGATTAAATCCAAAAAACCTTCCCAACACACAACACACACCTCACATCAAGAGGCACGACAAAGAGCCTTCGCCGTCGCCAGACGACGTCGCAACCCCCCGCGACAGAGTTTGTCCTCCTTATGGCTGAATCTGTAGATAGCCACCCAGAATCATGAATAGTAAGTGAGGCTTCACATTTCCAAACAGAGGAGATAATTCCATTGAGAGCCTTGTACCCCGGGTTTTTGCCAGCAATATATCCCACTACACATAAGTTGCAGACTTCAAATTGAGGTTGGAAATCCTCAAGTGAGATATCACAGGACTTGGTGAGCTGGTTAAGTGAGAAATTTTTAAGCTTTGTGCACTGAGCAGACGATTTACTGGCATAAAAGAGATCTTTCCATACTTTGCTACCAGGGGTAGAGGCAAGAGAGGTACCTGCGATGGTCTTGGTAGGAGATGCTCCACCTCCTATATCCACAATTGAAGGGGAACAACCTTCAGAAGTAGAAGGAGGGACAAGGCCAGCCAGAGGTGAAATCAGGGGGGTGGAGGTAAGCAAATCTTCACCGTCATCATTAGTGAAAGAGAAATCTAATTGTTCCTCTTTCAAGAGAGTTTCATCCAAGCCTTCATCTGATGAGTAATCTTCTACAATAACAGTCTCTAAGGTGTTAGGAATAGGAGCAACCTTAGGAATAGGTGGTAGAATAGCAGGACACAAAGCACATTCCGGTGGTGGAGGCGTAGGTTGAGAGACAGATGAAGATGAGCAAGGAGGAACGCATGTTTTTTAGCACAGGTGGGAAAAAGAAAAAGAGAGGGGGAATCAAGAATTTGAAAAAGTTTAAAAGAATAGAGAAGGAGTGAACGATGAAGGACAATCAGATCATGAAGATAAGACAAGAAGCTAAAGGAAACTAAAAGAAAGTCGATCTCTAGACTTCATCAGCACAAACAGTGGAATCATCTCCATGAAGGAGGAGAGCATCTCTCTCTAGATTCTCTCTCACGTTTAGCTCTTTCTTCCAAAATTTGGAACTATTGATTTGATGACTAGTGGTTGAGTGGGTGGCCACATCTTGATTTGATGACAATCCTTATCTTCTTGTTTGAACAAAACATCATTGCTAACGTCAGAATTCGAACAAACTTGAATCATGAAAGTTTTAGGAAATTGTCTCAGCTTTCCAATAAAAAATAAAAAAGAATCAGTGCATTTGGACTTCTAGAACTCGAGATATAGGTTGAACACTGAATAGTGTCTGGGCTGCAGGACAGATTCATATTTCTCCGTTGTTGCTACAATTTGGACTTGAAAACGGCCTTTTTAAATCTTAAACTTACCATGAAAGTTTTAGGTCTATGTCTTAGCTTTCCATCCATATAGGGCATGTAATCACCAAAGAAAAAAAAAAACGGTTTTAGATAAACCAAAACAAGGATAAGGATATATCTAAACCAACCCCCAAACAACCCATTTCTTTTGATGGGGAGTATAAATACAAGGAGACAAGAGTGAATGATGCATCTTCTTCCCAAACCAGCAGCTGCATGTCATTCCTTCCTTCCCCTTTCACAACAAAAACGTGAATCAAACCAGTAGAGATGACTTTGTGAACTTGTGAGGGAGAGATGAGACCTTGAGAGAGGAGTGGACATCTGCATAGAGGAGAGGAAAAAGAGAGCTGGAAAACATGAGAGGAGGAAGAATGAGGAGAACCAGCAGCTAAAGAGAAAAGAATAGTGTCAAACCTTCCTCAAACTTAGTTAAATTCAGAAGGTATGGGTCATGAAACTCTCTTCCTCTCCCCCTTAAGATCAAAAAACGAAAATGAAGAAGAAAAACCCTAAGAAAAGAATTGATCTAAGACCTAAGCCAGCTGTGAAGGAAGCTGAAATTAAATAAGAGAACAAGCAAACAAAAGTGAAATAAAGCCAATTTCAGAACATCTAACAAATAAATAAAATGGAAATAACAAATCATGATAGAGGGCTAGCTCTAACTATGGGGTGGGCCAGCATGCATGTATGTGTGTTCTGCTGGAATTTATTGAAAGATTTTATGCAGAAATTAATGTGTTCTGCTGTGATGTTGTTGTGCTGAAATTAATGTGTTCTGCTATGATGTTGTGTGCTGAAAGTAAGGAATTCTAAACCTGTTTTTATGAGTCTTTGCAAGTTGATTTTGAATTGATGACTGGATGTTAAATCATAGATTTTAGTTCTTAGACTTAAATTGAGGAAAACGTATGAGTTACTAAATTAAAGAACTTCTTGTGTTGTGTGTAAATAGAAAGGCTGACGAATCTGGACAGTTTCGCCTCTTGATTTTCAAGAGATTTCGGGTAGGAGGATGAAAGAATTAGGATCATATTCCTTATAAAAATTGTAGTTTTTGAATGTTGGCTAATTAATGAAAATTGGTCTTTTCTCAATTTGGAGTTATAGAACTCCTGTCATGGGTCACCAAATGAGACAGTGACAGTTCAAAAATGTCTAGATAGTAACAATTCAAAAATGAGACAGTGACAGTTCAAAAATGTCTAGATAGTAATAGTTCAAGACAGTAACAGTTCAAAAAAATAAGACAGTAACAGTTCAAGACAGTAACAGTTCAAAAATGAGACAGTAACAGTTCAAAAACAAGACAGTAACAGTTCGGATTTTACGTAGAAATAGTTCAAATATATGTATATAGAAATGATGACTGAAAGAAAGACTTATTGGTTGTTGATATGTTTATAATAAAACATATTCGTGAGTGAGAGGAACTTATGGGATAAACCTGTGAATTTCAGGAGGGACCACAGGCGTGGGGCAACAACAACAGCAGCAGCAGGGGAGTACAAATAGAGCTTCTATTTTAGGTAGGTGACTTGCACCTTCCCTTTTCATACGTTGAATATTGAAATATTTAACTTGAGTATTACCATATTGTTAGAACCGATATTAGATTGTCGAATGCTTAAATGTTGATTAAAGGTTGATTAGCTTCAGCTAATGGCATCCGTATGGATGGCCGGGATAATGGACTGATTAGCTTCGGCTAATGGCATCCGAGTGGATGGCCGGGACAAATGAATGATTAGCTTCGGCTAATGGCATCCGAACGGATGGCCGGAACAAAGAATGATTAGCTTTGGCTAATGGCATCCGTATGGATGGCCGGGATGATGGACTGACTAGCTTCGGCTAATGGCATCCGAGTGGATGGCCGGGACAAATGAATGATTAGCTTCGGCTAATGGCATCCGAACGGATGGCCGGAAAAAAGAATGATTAGCTTCGGCTAATGGCGTCCGAGTGGATGGTTGGGAGAAAAGAATGATTAGCTTCGGCTAGTTACAATTCGAAAACTTGTGCATCTAATTGTATTACTAGTTGTTATATCAACTACATGAATAAATTATAAATGTTAATACTTTATTTAATGGCCAAACCGTTAGTACCATTATTATTATTATTAAGTATTTTCATCATCTTAAATGTTTTATACTATTGCAGGGACGTCACACCAACGAGATGTTTAGGAAACCCGATACACGGGAACCTACTTTTGCAAGGAATCATGTAGATGCATTCTATATCACAATGTATTTTGTATGGATCAATGTACTGAATGTATAACTTTTACTAGATCCTTTTTGTTTAAAAAATGTGATGTCTATTAGTGGGGATAGGAATGCAAACTCATGACTATGTATATATTCTTTTAATATGATCATTCAAATCATGCAACTTTGAATATTATGTGTTTGTGTAAGATTCACTTTTAAATGAAATGTGGATTGTATAGATTGTAGTTTGAATGATGTGAAGCTTCAAGTTCCCTAATTACCGGCACCATGTGTTTTAAATATAAAAAAAAAAATTTACTGTTGATTTGGGCTTGGAAAGCCGGGTTGTTACAGGGCAGACCTAAATCCAAGATCTACAGCTCCAGATATGACCCAATGACTGAACAGTGTTCCAGTTTGGACTGAACCGACATTTCTTTTCTAAATTTGGCCCTCTCTTTGTCTTCTCAAATTCAGTAATTAAAATCATCAATCAATCACTTGATTTATGTGATAAGCCTGTATTAAATATGAACATTTATCATAAATTAAAGGTATCTTATATTATTAGATATGTTATTATAAATCATGCTCTAGCTAAGGAGTTATTGATATTTTCAAGAGCAAAATTATGATATAAAACCTTGATAAAAATGCACTTTTAAGTACTAATCAAAACACAATAGTGCCTTAATAATAACAATATAAATAAATAATGCATCTTACCTTAGGTAAAGTGTGCTAGGGGTGATTTTGTCATCCTTGTACATAAGTTGCACCCAAGAAGTTTGGAGTCATTATGATAACAAATGAGAAAAATGAGTTAATTCCAACGAGGACTATTAGTGGTTGGTGCATGTTCATTAACTATAGGAAACTTAATTCAATGACTAGAAAAGATCATTTCCCTTTACCTTTCATGAATCAAATCCTAGAAAGAGTTGCAGGTCATGAATTTTCTTGTTTTCTATATGGTTATTCAGGTTACAATCAAATTGAAAATGCATTCGAAGATCAAGAGAAGACGACTTTCACATGTCCATTTGGTACTTTTGCATATCGAAGGATGTCTTTTGGATTATGTAATGCACCATCCACGTTTCAAAGATGCATGCTTAGCATATTTAGTGATATGGTTAAACGTTTTCTTGAGATTTTTATGGATGATTTTTCTGTTTTTGGTGATTCATTTGATGATTGTATAACTAACTTAGAACAGGTTTTAAGCAGGTATGAAGAGAAGAATCTTCTGCTGAATTGGGAAAAATGTCATTTTACGATAACAAACGACATTATACTTTGGTCACATTATTTCATCAAAAGGAATTAAAGGTTGACAAATGTAAAATCGAGTTAATTGCTAACTTGCCAACACTAAAATATATTAAAGATGTTAGATCTATTAAAGGTTCATCAAAGATTTTAGTGTAATATCTAAACAATTATGTAACCTTCTAACAAAGGAAAATATTTTTTTAATAGACTGAACATTGTGAAGAAGCCTTTGTGAAACTTTAAAACTTGATTACTTCTGCTCCTGTCATTCAACCTCTTGATTGGTCATTACTTTTGAAATAATGTGTGATGCTAGTGATTATATCGTCAATGCTGTCTTGAGACTAAGAAAAGATAAGAAAACCTTATGTGATTTACTATGCAAGTAAAACTTTAATAGTGCTCAAATGAATTACACCACAACTGAAAAAAATTACTTGCAGTAGTATTTGCATGTGAAAAAATTCAGGTCTTATCTTGTTAGATCACCTATTGTTGTTTTTAGTGATCATGCAGCATTGAAATATCTTCTTTCTTAAAAAGATTCTAAGGTTAGATTGGTGCGGTGGATTTTGTTACTTCAAGAATTTGATATCACAATCAAAGACAAGAAAGGCATCGAAAATGTTGTCGCAGATCATTTGTTAAGATTTGACAATAGATTCGAAGATCTAACATCACACCAATTGATGACTACTTTCCCTGATGAATCTTTACTTTTCATCTCTACAATGCCTTGGTTTGCTAATATTGTTAATTTTCTTGTTTTAGGACAATTGCTAGCTCATTGGAGTACCCAGACAAAAGAAAGTTCTTGAACAAGGTGAAGAACTTTTATTGGGATGACCCTTATTTATTCAAATATTTGTCCTGATCAAAAATTTTAAAGATGCATTCCTAGCAATGAGGTAAGTGGTGTCATTAAATTTTTATCATTATGAGGCATGTGGGGGTCATTTTTTATCAAGAATGACAACTAGAAAAATTTACAAAATGTATTTTACTGGCCCACCATTGTTAAGGACTCAAAATGTATTCTACAAGATCATGTCAAAAGTTGGGATCTAATTTCAAAACGTCACATAATGCCTTTAAATCATATTCTTGTCATTGAGATCTTTAACTGTTAGGGTATAGATTTCATGGTCCATTTCCTCCATCATTTGGTTTCTTTTGTTTTTTTTTTTATCAAATGTAAGAATATATAGATAAAAAACAAGCTGAAAACCAGCAGAGTATATAATATTTACATAAAATCGAGAACCCACAGGCTAGGGAACAGGACTCCCTAAAATAACAAAGCAAGCATATCTTGCGCAACACTACAAAACTAACCAAGAGGTGGATGCTGGGGAACAGGCTTCCCAAGAAAGGCACCCTAGAAACCATCATTTGGTTTCTTTATACATATTAGTCGCAGTAGATTATGTTTCAAAATAGACAGAGGCAATTCCAAGTCGAAACAATGATAACAAAACAGTGGTAAAGTTTGTGAAAGAAATATTTGAGTTGACTTGGAATCCCTTGAGCCATGATAAGTGATGGTGGAACCACATTTCTACAACAAGCCATTTGAGTCTTTTAATGAAA